>NC_050188.1:15828710-15921210 GCF_008315115.2 Sander lucioperca
TGATTTGCTGCTTTTCTTTATCTTATGTGATCATAAATCGATTACTTTTGGGTTTTGGACTAATGGTCGGACAAACCAAAACATCTTGAGGCTTTAAGCAAATGTGACAAACATTTTTCTACAGTGGCCGAGAAAACTCAAAGGACTGCAACTTGGAAAAACACATATAGTACATGTGAATTTGCTTTGTCTTTTCTTCAGGTGCAGTGTGTTACGTTCTCTTGGCCACCTTTTCTTTTCTCAAGAGTAGCAGGTATGTATGATTGCAAGTGCTGAGAGTTTAGTGTGGAAGGAAATTAATTAATAGCAATAGTTAAGTTCTCCACTAGGTGGTAGCATTGTCTAATAAATGACACTAGCTACTAGTACTAAACACACTGTGCTCTAAACACCAGTACATCTTAAAGCTATAGTGTGTAGTTCCTGTCTCCCCCATGAAGAATTCTAAGTAATGACAACAACACTGTTGGCGCGTCCACATGATACAGCCTTCCGTGATCGCGCACAGCCCCCACCCCTCCTCCACGCAGTTGCTAGTAGCCAAGGAGGACACGGAGGATTAAAGGACATGATGGACTCTTCAGAAGAGGTAATTATCTTCACTCGAGTATCTGCGCACGAAAGTTTCCCAGACGACAAAATCTTCTGAGCCATACTGACAAATACAGATGGAGTTGTGTGGAGCTGATAGTCTTAATTAGCTTTGTAGCAACTCATTTGACAATGGCTTGAATGTAACAGACGTTCATTAATATCAAAAAGTTACGGACTAAAGCTTTAAGCATCTTACATCTCACGTTTTTACAGATTCAAACTTAACCAACAAAAACACACATAGCATCACTCACATTTAAAAATTTTCTATAGGCTGGTCCACAACATGTCACTGTTATGTTTCTGTTACTATCTTAATCACCTGTCATGCTTCAAGTAATTACTGTACAAGTAAGAGCATGATGCAAATGTTTAACACATGACCTAGTAGTGAACAACTGTGTGCAAATGTTAAGATTGAGCCTAGAGAAAAAATACACACTCATACTGGAACATAGGTTAACATAGTCCATGTGACTGTGACCTGCATGCTTGGTAGAGGCCAGTGATTAGCACAGACCCATAAAACTTCACACTCATCCTTCACTTCATCTACCCAGAACATTCTCCAAAGAGCTTTAAGGCACTCCATACCCAACTTTCAGTTGTTTGTATTTTGTTAAGAAAGTCAAAGTTTGCAGAGAAAATGTTTTGGTCTTACGGGGAATCAAAACTATTCAAAACACACTGTAAACTCCCCAAAACATGTGCTTGCAAGTCTGAAGATGAAGTGAAGCGTACAGGAATAAACCAGTTTTATCTGTATCTGATGTCAGTGGCATGCATTTTCTGCCGATTCTGTCCAGTGATGTGAAGAAACAAACAAATATCTCGCTAAGAGAGTTCACTTAAAGTTCTATCTCTCTTTTTCTCCTCGTCTTCTAAAATGAGTCTGGAAAGTTCCTGTTCTTTCAGAAAGCACTACCCCCCGATCACTTGTAAAATAATTTCCCCAAAACTCAATTTAAACCAGGGATGTCAAAGTCAACTTCACTAAGGGTCACACTGGAAAATGAGAATCACATCAAGGGACAGACACGTATGGTTTATTGACATGCTTGTGTGCGTGTGCGTGTGTGTGTTTTTTTTTTACCAGTCTTGCATTCCCAACGTGGCAGGTGTGTGTGAGGGACCAGCTGGAGGCATCAAACACCATCACCTTCCCCATGCTCACAGACACCCATAACTGACCTGAAACACACACACACGCAGTATTTATCAGTTATTTGGCAGTCCCTTATCACAAACTTGTGACCTACAGCTGCCAGTGTTTACTCTTTCAGGAGGCCAAGAAGGAAATGTGAATATCAGCCAATAGTTTGAATGTAAACCCTTCATGTTCAAAACTATTTTTTCTGCTGCAGGACTCCACCCAGCCTTCACCTAACGGTCAGATATCCTCCAATGTATTCAGCGCTATTTAAAAGCATCACTCTCAGAGAAATAGAGAGGGAGTGGAGAGGAGAAAGAGAGAAAAAGAGGGAGAGATGGGGCGGGGAGAAAAGTAGGAGTGAGATGGCCATATGCCAGGAATTCAATTCACTGACCTATATACAAACCAGAGAGAGAGAGTCAGAGAGAGGCAGAGAGGGAGGATCTGAATAGCCAGATTTGTTCTTCTCACCAACAGAAATCTGAGAACTGACTGCTATAGAAGAACTAAACAGTGTCTGCATATGTGGGCATCACTGAGTATGAGTGTGCAAGAGTGTGTTAGTGCTGGGGTCAGTATGCCACCAGCCGGGCATCTAAGTAGCCCCAGATGGTCGGTCCACTGAAGGCAATGGCTTTGTAGTTCTTTTTAAGCTGTTCCCTCTCAGTCATCCAGCCACGTAACGCGCCAGTCTGTCTGCCACAGCATAATAAAGTTAAAGGACTGTATACAAAGGCTAAACAACAGTAAACAACTATTTTGTTTTAATGTCAAATGTGAAGGCTGGGATTTCCTGATGGGTGACATATCAAAAGAAAAAAAATGCATAAGTTTTGGGCTACCAAACAAGCTGCCAGAACCGTTTCACTGCTCCTTGGTGTAATGTTGTACCCGTCTCTGGAACTCTACTGGAGGAATAAATACCATGTTTTCAAAAGATTCTCCCTCATTTGGTGTTTTTATGATGTGAGGGAAAGCACTATCTAACACATTATCATTCCAAAATCTCCCATAGGTGTTCAAACATGTTGAAATCTGGTGACACTTTGTGTCTTATGTGGAAGTTTCTGCATTCATTGTTTCTTTTTTTCCTTCCTTTCATTTTTTACTGGACTATATATTTAATATCAGTATAGCAAGTATATCCATACGTCTCTAAATGAACTCCACTGTTGAACACTTTGTGCCCTTTGGCTCAAAGTGTTGGTTATTTCATGGCTAAATAGATTCTTACTAAATGCATGGTAAGTATTGCACCAAAACTTGCATTTTCAAAATTATTCAGAAAGTAAACTACATTTTCTCTATTTATACATCTACTCTCATACTTTTGTAAATAGTCAGTAAAAAATTCAGAACATTTTGTTTAAGGCACAGTGCTTTTTTCATTTTAATATTTCAGTAAATACTAAAATTATGTATGCTCTTCATCAGCATGTGCTTCAAAAAACTATTTTTGTAAAATAAGCAAACTGGCTTCATGTGCTTTGAGCATTTCATTTTCATTTTTTTTTTCATTTTTTCATTTCTTGTTTTCTACATTAAATGATCTTAGTTTTAACTGTGTTCCTATATTATTTTAGTATTTTAGATCTCATATACCCACTGCCTCTTTTACTATGAATACATTCTAGGTGAGCATCTCCTTGCTTTTACTCTCTTGTGGAGTGGGGGAATTACAGGCCAAACGTTTACTGTATGTATTACTGTTTTGCCCAGAGAGGGACAGCATCACACCTGATGTTGACATGTTTACTATCGCCTTGAGAGAAATGGGATTATCTGCCTTAATGTGCGCGTTCACATGATTTCATAGCTCCCATTTGAAAGGTGGAATTGTATATTTATGCCAATTCTAACCTGGAGGAGAGGCTTCCCTCCCTTTACATTCCTAAATTTCTGTCCGACTTCCTTTTGTAGTTTTCCTGTAAAGGAGACCGGAGGAGGACGTGTTGTTGAGAAACTTCATGTGCAGCTTTATGACCGTCTGTCTTGTTATGTTGAAGTGAGAGAGAGAGAGAGAGAGAGAGAGAGAGAGAGAGAGAGAGAGAGAGAGAGAGAGGTGATGACAAAGCAAAGGTCATGTGTGTGTATTTGCCAGTCAGTGTCAGTCCCTGAGAGAGAGAGAGAGAGAGAGAGAGAAAGAGAGAGAGAGCTGACACTTTTCATTGGGGTAATAACAAGAACCCTGAAGGGATTGCTTGGTTACGTTTGTACCTGGTGTGTATAGAAGTACATCTACTGCCTGAGGTGCAGCGAGCTCCACCGAGGGGTTGATTTTGTGCTTCAGCGTCTCTGCAGTTGTCTTGGGAACCATCATCGGCACTAAAGACACACAAACCACTGTTAAAAGAGGGGTAACTAAATGTTCACAGGTGGTGAATGCATAAGCATGCACCGAAAAACCCCAAACAGCAAAAACCTCTGATGTTTCATTATGTACTAAGGAAGTTTCCCAATGTTCTCAAACTAGTCTGAGTGTCTTTAGTATGCAAATTGCATTAACCAAAGTAAAGCAAACATTACAGAACCTACAACAATAATCACCATTACCTTCCATCTTGATGCGGTCAAAGTGAGCCAGCTTTGAAGCAGCGTAGATGGCCTTATTGCTCTGAAGGCTGCCCACGACTGCATCCATTAACAAGGCATTGGTCAGAGCCTGCTGCATGTACTGGGGGTCCTGGAGACAAAGATCCATTTTCAATTACATTTAAACTTGACATGTAGCACCTTGCAAAAAAGTAGACAGAACCTTAATAAAAAAGTGATTTAAAAAAAAGAGGCATAAAACTAAATTCTAGATGCAAAGTCAAAGAGATGTGGCCTCTGAGACTAAAGATTTACAAATATTGAAATATATATATATTTTTTAAACATAAGAAAGATGTCCACTTTAAAGGTGATAGTGTTTAGCAAGTCTGGAAACATTGATTTAAGGGTGTGAACAAGCTTCAAAAAGAGCATTCTACATCTTTGAGGGTCTTACAAAAAGATGCAGTGTTACAATAGAAAGTATAATATGTCTTGATTATTTGGTTTAAATCTTGGTGCGATGCTGCCAGATTTCTTGACAATACTGCTGCTTATCCTGCCTGTCGAACAATCTGGATGTCAATGTACATTCATAATATACTGGAGTACAGGACATCTAAAAGTGAGAAAAGAGAGGAGTGAGAGACAGTTACATCATCTGGTTTCACAAAGGAAACCCCTCTGTGTTCAAGTGTTTGTATTTATGTTCGTGTTCACCGTAGGGAATTTCAACCACAACCTACCAAAGGTCACTGAAGTTCACAATGACTGGCATGAACACAGACAGACAGATACAGACACACACACACACACACACAGGCACACGATAACTCACCAAATTATCATTCATGCATTTATTCCTCTCTTTTCTGATTTCAGCCCCTTTTCTCCCCCACATGCACACTATACTCTCATACTGGCACACACACACACACACACACACACACACACACACACACACACGATAACTCACCAAATTATCATTCATGCATTTATTAGCACTATACTCTCATACTGGCACACACATACTCACATACACCCTTCAGTCAGAGCTTTACCTTGTGTTGGTCAGCCATATTGCGCCCGGCCCACATCTCTTTGACCATCAGGTTCCATAGCTCAGTCTCTGTTTTCAAATTGGCCTCGAACGTCTCTTTCCTGCCCTGAACACGCAGCTTCAGGCTGGGGATTCGCAGGAGCAGGAAAGGAGCCGAGGACACTTTCACTTCCTACAGGAAACGAGACAAAGACAGGCATATCTGCATTGTGCAATCCACCCGTCTTTTTACCCTAGTCCTTATTGGAAGCATTACCTTTAACCCTCCTCACCTCTCCTCGTAACGTTTCTTCTGCTCACTTTAATCTCATTTGTAAATACAAAGGAGCCTAATCACTTAACTCAAAAGGTCCTTTCTCTTGTCTCACCTGCAAATCTCGGTACTGTGCCACCTCCACGTATCCCGGTCGTCCATCGGTCAGCAGAAAGAGCCGTCGCTGGGTCATGGCAATCTTCCCCACACCGCGGCTCGTCTTGACAGAGGAGGACAGCTTGAAGACACACTCGCTGGGCTCAATGTGCTCCAAGACGGACGCTGGCAAGCACACCTGACAGTCACATAAAAACAGCTGATTTCACTGAATTCAACTGGTCAGGTAAAACCTTTTCAACTGAATAGTTTTTCATTATAGGTCTTTATTGGCCTTGGTGTTAAAGGATGTTAAAAAATATGACATGTATGCATTACTACAGTAACACAATTTGTAAAATTGCATACACCCTTTAGTTATTAGTTATTATAAATCAAATATGTTCATTAAATTCATCTCTATGTGGTCTTTTGGTGTTTTTCTTGATGAAAAGTGTTGTTGGAAAAATCATACTCATTCAGTTTGCAGTTAAGAAACAAAATCAATTGGTATTATTAATCAATTAAATAGTGTTGTTCATTGCTCACACTTAATAAGTTTAATTTACTCATAGGTCACAGGTCCAAGATCTTTTCTTCCTTTCGTTATATATATATATATATTTTAACACCAGACAATTTGCGTCTTCCAAGACTAAGAGCAACACTCTCTCAATTCTCTATCAGCTCTTGGCTGTGGATTACCATCACACTGCAACACAATTTCTCTTTAACAAACTTTAAATTAATAATTTAACTAAACTAGTACACGCTCTAATGCTAAACAACAAAATCTTAGTTACTGATGTTTCCGAAGCTGTTTGTAAGCAGAGGTAACATAAGCTCATCATTTCAATTATGAGCAGCTGACGAGCACAAAATGATTTATTTATTTATTTTCTATCTACGTATATGTCACACTACCCCATTACACTGTGAATGTGAACTTCACTGCAGTGGATGTGGCCAATACTGTATGTATGTTTAGGATTTAGGCCTTCAAGTTGTGTGTTACAAGTAAAACCTACATACAGACCTCCTGTGCCTCAGCCTCTGTCTCTTTCCAGATGGTGTAGAAGACTCTAAACAACTCTGGACCAACCTGCTTCTGATGACCTGCAACAAACAACCACACACTTTCAACATTATGTATCCTGTTTCACTGTGTGTCAGCATAGCCAGATGATGACTTGTGACACTGAGTTTAAAAACTATATATTGATTTTCATTTACCAAGAAATGGTTGATTGAGCAACAGTTTCATACTCTCTCACACACATTCAAACATCTGGTAGCTGACCAGGCCAAGGCTCTGTCTCAGTCTAATCTGCCAGCATGCCTGCATTACAACAATGACTATACAGTACACAGTCTGTGCACTCCCCCGCACCCAACCAACATCCCATACATGCACAGCCCTCTGTTAATGGCCACGGAGCATTAGTAAAGTTTAGTAAAGGGCACGATTTAAAAGAAAAAGCCTTTCTTTTTCAAAATTCTCAACTGTAAATTCAGTTTTATCATGACTTCAAACAACCACAGCAGGAAAATTACTTCATTTTGTCCAAAATCTCTGTTAACCTCTAACCTCTATCTATCTTAATATTCTATCACAATGAGTCACTTGAGTCAAATTAAGTACTCTGCAGATGGATGCTGATAACCAGGCATCCAACAGTCTGTATTTCTTTCTCCAGTGCAGAAGAGGAAAGGAAATTTTGATGTTAGCTCACCAAACAGGACATAAATTCCCTTTTTCCAATAACATAATGTGGAAGGCAAGATAAGCTCTCACTACGACCGTGCTTCCTGAAGAATGATTTCCAGCATGCAATTTTGGCTAAATCCTCAGCTTTTGAAAAAGTACCTCATCTCCCCCTCTCCAAACGCCCATCCTCCCCTACCTCTTATCTTAAATTAAAAACAAATATAATTACTCGGTCCAAGGCTCTTATGACTCAACTGTATTGTCCTTCTTGTTTACTGTACATGGCCAACCTAAGATCACAGGAATGTTTTCAGGTCACTGCGTCTCTCATGCTGGCTGGCACTAGTTGCTACCGGCTGCTTGTAATGTTTAGAATGTGAAACTGTTGTTTTCAACGTCTGCTTAGTGTGTCAGTGCTTCATGATATAAAAATTTGCCAATAGCCACCAGCTAAAGGCCAGTAAATGACCACTGGAGCTCTGGTTACAGCTACAACACCAAACTGCCCTGCATGACAAATTCTTCAAGAAGAGGAGAGGTAATGGTTAACCTGAGTAATAAATGTTTGCCTGGAAAAAGGGGGAAGAAGGGTTGTAGTGGAATATTTGTGTGAATAAGTGGTTGTGTGTGTGTGTGTGTGTGTGTGTGTGTGTGTGTGTGTGTGTGTGTGTGTAGGCTGAGGCAGCAATTTCAAGTTTGTGAGAAAAGTATTGCAGGACAGCCTGTTTGATCGAAAGAGCAGAAAAGGCCTGCGCTGCTCTCACAAATATGCATTTACAGTACATAATATGGAGTTTTACAGTACAAACACACACATACATGTATGCATATACAGTATACAACACTACTTACCTACAGTTAGAGCGTCAAAGAGTCTATGTATGGTTCCTTGGTCTTTTACGATGCCGGACTCCTGGATACATTTCACAAACTCCCCCAGCTGCATGTATTTTTTTGGCAGCTTGAAACGCTTCACGGCATCTTCTTCGTGCCAGTTGCCGTTGCGAGCGCGTTCCCGCTCCTGGTCCCTCTTGACCTGACTGATGAGTCGTTTCAGTTCTGGCCGTTTGTCCGCCTGTGGAGAGATTCTGTCCATTATTATTCCAGCGCTATTCAATCACAGACGTTCTGATACAGTTCAGAGATGAATCGAGTGATTGATAACCATTAGATATAATTTTTTCTTGTTAATGGGGTTTCTTGCCAGATGACATTTCATGTGTTGTACATAATATGATTGCTTAAACCCAATGTGACCAATATATATATAAATCAGGTGCACTTGATGCAATAAACTGAAGTGAATCTGGGTTACAATATTTACAACTCCATGTCACAGTTTAATAGCAGAGTACAACACAGTGTCCTCATTCATGACGGACTGACCTGTAACCGTTCACCTTCTGGCAGAGAGTCAACTAGGGACTTAACCATCTGAGAAGGGAAGATATCTGAGTCAGTCTTATAGAGACTCTGGAAATCCTCCAGTGCATCCAGACGCCTGTTGGACACAGTGTTTACCAAACCTCGCAGGTAGTGGTACCTGGAAAGAAAGAAAGAAAGAAAGAAAGAAAGATGGATTGGGTTAGGTGTCTTACAAAGGCTATTTAGTTGTCTAGAAGTCAGTTGGTTTACTTGAGATGCAGATAATCTGTGTGGAACTTTATTTACAATCAATTAAAAGGTTTTGATTTCTAAATTATTCACACAAAATGATACAATCAACAATTTGCAGTAACAGATTTGTAGTTTAATCAGAAGCTAAAGCAAACCGGAGCACACTGCAATAAGCAAATCCTGCAAGATCATTTTACAGCACATTTGAATATTCTAATGAAGATTCTGTTTAGTGATCACTAAACAGAAGTCTAGAGTTGATGGTTCAAGTAAAACTTGTTAATCTGATTGAATCACACACAAATACTGCGCCAGAAATACTAAAATACCATAGCAGCAGTTCTTGATGAAAGACCACTTTAAAGACCAAAGACCATTCAGATAATAAATACTGAACTTTTTTTTTTTTACCTAAACAATAAAATGTAAATACTCTCCATCAGTTTTGTCTCCTCACAGTACCTGGCCAGCAGAGCAGACTCGTCAGTTGGTGTAGCGTTAATAGCCTTCCCCAGGGAAGAAACCATGTCAGAATAATAGTTCTGGACGTAATGATAGGCCAACGGAGGAGGGAACTCCGGGAGGCGAAAAACCTTCACCGCTTTCTGAGGAAACTTCAACCCTGGAAGGTGACAAAGTAAATTAGAAAAGGTTTGACTCTTAATTGACTTCCACTCTCCATTAATCCATTTCCTCCATCAGTACTGACCAACGTCAGGAGTAATCTTCCTGAGGGAGGCTGGTCTGTTGGAGCTGATGGTAGTCACAGTGTCATTGGCAGGTTGATCCAGGTTAGGCAGGCTGGCTCCCAGCCGCTTACTCAGTCTGTCATTAGGGCTGCTGTAGCTGCTGTAGCCAGTCCTGGACAAATCAGACATGAGAGGACGCCGAGGAGACTCTGTCATCGCACGATTCCTGTAGAAAGAAGAGGAGGTGACAGATGTAGAGGTTTAGGTCGTGCTGACTGGGGGGAGAGAGAGACATTAGTTAGTTTTAAGCAGCTTTAATTATGATCTGTGTCAATATTTATGTCATTACATGAAGGCAATTTCATTTTCATTTATCAGGGGACGTGCTGTGCAAAAAACCCAGATTTTTTTTTTTTGTTGTTTTTTTTACAGTATTTACATTTTTAAAAGCACATTAGTGTGTCTTCTACACAGTGTGCATTTCTCACTCTCTCAACACCTACAGATGGAAATGTGTAAGAACTAAATGAAAGCTGTGTTTTTCTTTGTTTTAGGGTCGCAACTAATGATTATTTTCATCACCTATTAATCTGCCAATTATTTTCTCAAACAATAGATGAATTACTTGGTGGTTAAAAGGCCATGTGTTGTTTTTGTCCAACAGTTTAAAACTTAATTGATAGACTGTTAATAACCTAATTGTCTTAGCTCTACCCGGTTTAGCAAGTATAAGAACTTTGGGGCAGCCCTGAAATCTGGCTAAGGGCTGGCCCAATGTATAACCTGAAAATGCATTTACATACATTTCAAAATATACTTGTTTTAATTGTGCAACAAACTACTATTTTCTATTTAGCTTGCACTTTTATCCCCTTAGTGTTGCCCGGTTACCTCTGTCTCTCAGTTATAACATCACACCAGCATCATACCTGTGTGCATAGTTACGTGTGTTTTGCTCCATGCGACTGAAGGTGTCCCGTTTCCTGTTCAGCCTGTCTCGCAGGAATGAGTGGAAGATATGAGTTTCTAAAACCTGGGGACAACAACAAAGAGAAGCAAGCAGCACAGAATGTTAAGAGTTTGTGTGTGCTAGTGTGTGTATGTCTGTTGGTGTAAATATGTGAGTGTACCTTCTTGTAAAAGGACTGGTCTGCTGGCTCCCTGGTCCTCAGAAACTCCTCACTGTTAAATACTCTGTGTTCATGGTTTAGAAAGTCCTGGACGCCTCTGACAAAGTGATAAAAAAAACGGCAGATGGACATTGGAAAGTTAGTCAAAACATACTGTTCTGACTCAGATTAGTCTATAATATAGTTTAATGTGTTGTACACTTATACCTACTGACCACTTTCTTTGCATAATATTTGTAAAAAAGCATGGCTGTGTGCAGGACACACAGAGTGTTACCTGAAGATGTTGACCACTAGTTCCAGAGCGATGTTTTGTATCTCTGTGTTGCGGCGTGTCTGCCATTCTCTGCGTTGGCATCGCAGGGCATTGGCATCAGTGCCCGCTCCAAGGTGGCACAGCTCCAAGTCATAGTGAAGCTGGAGACACTCTGCCCTATACACACAGACACCAAGTATGGACAGTGAGAATCGGATAGTCCAGAACAACAGGACTTTTATCCAATTCAGTTACATTTGTAATTTGATTTAGCAGGTATTTAGGCGGTAGATTTAATTTTAGTTCCAAATCTGTTCCAGCTTTGATACAAGCCGAGGCTCGACTGCAGGTTCCAGTGCAAAAATGATTTCTAGTAAAGCTATATTCTGCACCGTAGAGTGGTGGTACACTGTTAAACAAAGTGAGTGTGTGTGTGTGTGTGTTACCTTGACATAAAGCTCTCAGCTGCAGCCAGAGGGATAGCTGGTAGGTCAATGGTTTCAGAACATGACGACTGAATGATGCCATCATCAACATTCACAAGAATTAGTTCCTCTGTCTCCTATATGTGCACACACACACACACCCCGCAAACGTACATGTATTGTAGGTACAATGGCTACAATTCATTACAATACAGTCTGACTGTCCCTGCTCTGTTAGACTAACAGACAGCTACTGTTAAATATGTGAACTAAGCTTCTTCTTCTTCTTCAAGACACTAAATAAAGATGAATGCAGTGGAGAATCAGCTATTGTTAAATACTAGTGCTGTCAGTTAAATGCGTTAACGCAAATCCATTTTAACGGCGTAAATTTTTTTATCGCAAGATTAACGTTCTTTTTGGCCTAGCAAACTTTGTAGTTTTTTTCCACATGCTGTTGCAACAACTAGTAATGTTAGAAAAACTACAACACCACACCGGACCTAGCTAGACCGGAAACAAAACAACAGGCACGCCGCACACACTTGTTTGGGCTTGCGAGCCGGCCAAAGAGTAGTAGGCTAACGTTACGTTTTGAGTGGATGGCGAGCGCAAGATGCCGAAATGGATGCCAATAAGATTCTGAATGGAAAGTTTACTTTTAAAAAGTTGCCAAATGGTTCCATTGACAAGACCAGAGTGATCTGTGTGTTTTGTCGTTGTGAACTGAGCTATCATCGCAGCACGTCCAGTCTGAAATACCACTTGATGGCCAAGCACACAGCTGATGTGAATTCTCCGCCCCCTCGTCAAAGCCAGGCGACAAAAGCACAGAGCAAGCCGATCCACTTTTCCATGTTGATAAGAACATTAAAATGAGAAAAAATAATTGGACAAAAAGAAATCAAGGGACATTTAGAATAGATAAAAATGTGCAATTAATTGCGAGTTAACTATGACATTAATGCGATTAATCGCGATTAAATATTTTAATCGTTTGACAGCACTATTAAATACTGTATGTGAGCTAAAACAAGACAGTTATAAAAAAGATGGGTAATTTGAATTTCACGCTAGCAATTTACACAATGCTTATGATAAATCTGATGTTAACTATATGAGAAATGGCCAAGATATTATAGGGCAGAGTTGAAGCAATATGTATTTCTTAAATTGATTCCACTAGTTCTGACTATTACGTGTAAAACAATGATTGCCGTCCAATAAACAACACCAGATTCAATTATAATCATAATATATCCTCCCTAGTATAGAGAAGAACAACATCCAACATTGTTCCATCATCTTAGGCAAAAGAAGGTCAGATTTGCCGACATGACCCAAAGCAAGAAAGCCGAGACTGTAATCCTTAATGCTGATAAGAAAGTCTGTAGAGACAGTGAATGGTTGTACTCACTGCAGCAACCTCGTCAAAATGACTGATGTGACAGCCCATCAGGAAGGCTGTAGGAGCCATGAGGAAGTCCAGCATTCCTCTTGCCAAGACAGGAACATAGGGCTGCTGCCAGGACAGAGGCTGGAAGGAACAGAAGACAAATTAAAATATGGATAAGGGGATGCTGCAGGAAGTTTAAGAATATAATTAAAAAAAAAATAATAATAATACTGCAATTGTAAGACACAAGGTTCCTTCTCCACCGACCTGCAGGTACAGCAGCAAACTCTCTGCGACCAGAGTGAGTCTGGCCCAGTCAGCAGAGAAGAATACAAGCCTCTGCTCTTGAAGGAGGCAGGACAGCACCTAGAGAGGAGGCACTCATAGGGTTAACTGAACATTTTTCTCATTTTTAATATTTAGGATGTACTTGCCATGCAATACCAGTGTCTTTGTTCTGCATTACCTGGAGCAGTGTTGTATGCGTGAAACAGAGGAAAGGAAGATGCAGGTCAATGTCGATTACAGGGCTGTCCTGATCCTCCCTTGATGGGAGAACCACGTTGAGGGGACGGAGGTTGAAGGACTAACACACAGAAACGCACACATATATTTGCTGTAAAGATCTAGCAAATGAAATTGGTCACACAGAGAGACAAATACAGATGAAGTGAGGCTGAGAGATATCTCAACTGAGACAGAGAGACAAAGTGTTTTCTGACCACATGTAGCTGTCCAGGAGGTGGTAAAGGGACCAGGGACAGCTTGGCTGAAAATTCCTTTATGGTCTCCTCAAAGTCAGCTTGTCTTGCAGGCCGCAACTGGACCAGGAGACTGAGAAGGTGGAGTCGGGGGTGGGAGACAGAGACAGGTTTTATTGGTCACCAAATCACTTTAACCAAGGTCAGGTTATCCATCAGCTCTATGTATTTAATAAAAATGATTACCATGACAAGCAGTCTTTCAGAGCATTGTAGTAGGGGAACTTGGAGATGACGCACATAGCAAAGGGTGTATAGAGGCGGGACTTTGATGAATTCCACCTGTGGCCATTCTGGACAGCACCTTCCAGACAGGACTGACAGATTTAACAGTCAATGAGATACATATTGTCTGCATTCATTGGATTTGTGTTTTTCGAGTGTGTGTGTGTGTGTGTGTGTGTGTGTGTGTGTGTGTGTGTGTGTGTGTGTGTGTGTGTGTGTGTGTGTGTGTGTGTGTGTGTGTGTGTGTGTGCATGCGTCTGTGTGTGTGTGTGTGGTGTGCGTGTGTGTGTGTGTTGTTTGTACCTGTACAGCTCTGTAGTACTGCACCACAACTCCATGTGTTCGGTTCCCAAAAAGGTCGGTAAACACAAGGAAGTGATAGCTGTCTTCTCTCTGCTCATTGGCTAACTGAAGACCATCTATCCAATGGAAAGCAAGAAGTCTCAAGATGTGCCACTAAGCAGAGTCAAGCTGTATGTTACATTGATGTCATAAGGGAGATTCACATCAACATCCAAGTCGCAATAACAACTGGGAAACTCAGATTTTTGTCATTATAATAAAAGACAAATGTTTAATGGGCAAGTAAGTAAGTAAGTCAGTAATGCAAGTCTGCATAGCAGTGGGTGGTTTTAATGTTTAATCCACATTGTAGCAGGATAGGGATCCATGATGGTAGCTATTGAGCCATCATAGAAAGAATACAACTCAAGATTATGGTCTGGGACTTTAGTTGTTCTGGTGCCAGCCTGACAATATAGTGATCCATGATGGTAACCATAGTGCGGCAAGATCAGTCACATCATGATGACATTGTTGAGTTAGATCACTAGAAATCAAGGTTTGGATATGTAATGCCATGGCTAGATGTACGCAAAGCACACCAGGCAAAAGTAAAAACTTGTTGCTTGAGATAACGTCACTGCCAAAAAACATGTTGGTAACCGAGGTAACCGGCTGTTGTATTTACAGAACAAACAGATTTTTTACCATCGTGTTATTCAATTGAAAACATGGTAATGTTAAGTTTGCCACAGAGAACACACTATACCAGGGAAACAGAGCTGTGGCAAGGCGATGAGGTCCAGATCCTTTGGAACACTGATGTCCTCTGTTGCTGAGGACGCTTCAGTACGATTGGTTGTTTCTCCATTAGGCAACACCTCTGCAGCACGATCTCGCCTCTTCTGCAAACAAACAGAAAAACAACAAACAACAAAAAAAAAATGTATTTCTGAATGTGATCAACAAAGAAGCCTGCTGAATGTAATCTGAACGCCCAATCCTTTATCCACGTGTAAGGTGTTAGAAAGACAAAGCAGAAAGGACTTTTTCAAAAACTGTTTCAAATTGATAGCCTGGGAAAACCCTGATGAACTTCCGGCAAATTTGAGATTTGCTCAGCAAGTCAGTCTGGCCAAGAGCCCATTCAAGCCCATTTCCAATTTTTCCAAATCGAGGCACCAATCACAACCGTTGAGGCGGGCTTTACACGATGACGATAGCGCAGCGACAACAAGCAGCTTTTTGTTTACATTCAACATGACAGCCACCGAAGCGCAGCAACCATAGACTGTATATAAGAATGGACCAACAGATCCCGTTGCTCTGGACGGAGACCAGTGAAGGCCGTTAGAAGCACTTTTCCGGTGAGCGCTGAGCGTTACTGCGCAGCCTCCAACTGAGAGAGAAGACGTAAATGTGCCCTGAGCAACCTGTCTGAAAGTTGTAAGTCTTCTGGTAGCTGTGCCAAGAGAAATCTCAATCATTCCCAATCTTGCAGAGACGGAGAGAGTAGGTATATGTAAGGAGATAACATAGGCACAGGCTAATTATTGCTAACTAAAATGCTAGTTAACATTAGTAATTACACTTAAACAGCTAATTTGAGACGAAACTGCCTGCGCGCTTCTCCTGTACTATACGGTAATTCCTCTACTATGCGACAGTAAGTCGCGTGGTTATGACACAATCGTTAGCCTATTTTTACAAAAACGTCTGCTACGGAGCCATAACGTGAGGTACAAGGTAATGGAGCCTTTTATACATTGTCGTGTTTCTTTAGAAATAAACAATGGACAAATAGAGTCTTTAAACGTTTCAGATGTAAAGTTATTCTCTGTCAAAGTGGCGTCAAAATGAATGGCAGTCAATGGGATGCTAACGTCGGGTGATCGCTTTGTAGCATCAAAATGGTGCCATAGGAGATTCGAGCTCTGAAGCGAAGCTTACCCCCTTGGCAGCAACCCGTTGATGCTGCTGTCGCTGCTACGTCACCCAGATCGTTGGTCTGATTGGTTGAAGGACTATCCAATTGCGCCCAGAGGCATTTGAGCAGCGTCCGTTGGTGACGCCCCTTTGAAAATGGGCTGTGAATGAAGCTTGCCCAGACCCACTCTCAGTTACAACTGAGAAGGGTCTGGTGTCAACCAGGCTATCAAATTGACTATTAACGTATGAATTTGTATTTAGAGTAAAAAAAAAAAAAATTTGTTTACCTTTTTGATGAAGCTCCTCCTCCTTTGGACACGACTAAAAGCTGGTCCAATCGACTGGCTGGAGTTGGTCTCCTTGGAAACAAATGGCGGGGCATGGACCTGCAGTACCTCAGCTTCCAGCAGAGGGAGTTCGTTTAACTTACTCTGCTGTTGAAGCTATGACAGTTTAGAAGTATTAAGGGTTATAAGTTTGGTAGTCTTGTATTGCTAGACCTGGCTACACCACAGATACATTCTGGGATAGAAAACCTCCCCCCCCCCCTGCTCATTTCTTTAAACCAATCGCTATCAACTTGGGCGGCGCTAAGCTCCGGACACAGCGACGCAGCTCTGCAAAATGGTCTCGGTAAGAAACTTGTTTTAGAAAATGCCACATACATGGTTAAACCTAATTTTCTTTTATCGCCGTTTGTATACTTCGTCCATAGCAAATCCCTGCCAATTGGTCCCAAAACGTCCCAGTTAGATAGTAAATACCTAAAACATATTCTTTGTAAATCTTAACAATCATTCCCCTTGCATTGTTGCACGATCCAAATTTCTACAAAACTTCTACAAAACTCTGTTTGTTTGCATACTTTTTAATTTGACCGTGGTTTTGTTACTGTCTTTGTGTATGCGTATATATACCTGGTATAAGTCTCGAAGCTTATCACTGGGCACTCCAACCACGACACATGCCTCCAGCAGTCCAGACGGAAGCTCTGCCATCACACACTGCAAGAAACACACACACAAAGTTCATCATCAACCCCCGTCAGCTATTTTTCTAAAAAGTTTGTACTGAGGTGGATATCCCAATATCTCTGGCTAAATTAGGTAATGTTGCAGGAAATGTTGCAAATCTAAGAAGTAAAATTGAGTTCCTTGTTTATTCAGGTATTTCATTTACGAAATTATCCAAAAACAGACAATCCGATCTTGTTATTTTATCTGTAAAGCATTTCTCAATTGAATTTCCAGATAATTTACTATATCATGATACTGTATACAGTATATTAATTAAATGATGCATACTATGATGTATGATTTAATAGATATCACCCACCCTGATACAATTACAGAGAACCGTTGGTTCAACATTGATGACGACAATGGCAGAAGGAGCGACGGTGATGATTCAACGATTTCACATTTTGGCCATGACTCACAAAACACTCCCAAACCAGATGCTAATCTCATCTGAGTTCAAATTTTCAAAATGACAAAACTAGAGCTTGAGCAATCTAATTTGCAAAATATAGCATCAGCTAAATAAAAACCAGCAGAATCTTTGGTCTTACTTGTGGCACCCACACACACAGACACATTTCTTTTACCACAACTTCCTCTATGTGTGCCAACACATACACACTCAGGCACGAAGACATATAACATCTAACTAACCCTCACATACACATACAGCAGATGTTAGGGTTTGGTCACTGGTGCAGTAAACCAGTTTTGTCATCGGAATCACAGACGAGAAGTTATAACTTACTGCACCGGAAAGTGAACAAAGAGGAAAACACTAAAGCTGCTCTACTTCGTGAGCACGTTCTTGAGAGGAACCGCTTTATTCTATTAAAAACAAAGTCACGCTGATTTTGATTACTTTTGATAATCTTTTTGTATAACTGACAGTCCTATCAGATGAGCTCAAGTGCCCCATCATCCATAACACATGTCGAGTTCCAAATATATTCTTTTGAATGTATTTTTAACCAGACGTTATTTAATTAGTTATCCAACAAGACATAGTGATACTGGATATATTGATGCTTGGGCTATGTCTCTTTTGTTTCAGGTAGGTTTGGTCAAGTTAGCATTCCTACTACATGGACTAACAGAAGATGGACGTTTCAACCATTTTTACTTCTATACTATATATAATATAGAGATAATAAATATCTTTATTCCTGCAAAAAGATCTAAAGTATCTATTTTGACTCTACTCACTAGTCAACTAGTTTTCAGGCACTCTTAATCCCACACAAATTTCTTCACCAAGCCTCAAACCAATTTCTATTCCTAATATTATTCCTAATAGGGCATTATTTCATTGGGGATGTAGGGGACATGTCCCTGTCACTTTTAAAAATCCATGTGTCCCCCTTTTATTGATTCAGGTACATTTTCTTACTTAAATTTCTCTAATCTATATTTTTATTGACAGTTAATATTGTCCTAAAATATGATAGAATTAAATATCAAAGATATGCAAGTAAAGATGGAACTACAATATTATACATGAAGTATCTATAGGTAGTCTACATCAACGCATAGTACTGCTTTAAGTCCTTATCAATGTACCTACCTACCTAACTACCCAACTACCTACCTACCTACATACATACCTCCCCTAACTACCCTGCCACCTACTAGGGGTGCATTATATATCTACTTAATATCGTTATCGCGATATTACGTTACGCAATATTATATCTAAAGTGTCACAATAAGTATGCAATATTTTGTTTATTTTGTGGAGCGTTGCGTCCCGTCCGTTGGCTGTGTGGCTTGGTTGTGTTCGATTTAGAGCCCGCTTGAAACGTTATAATGATCCTGTTTCACTGGCCAGTTACCGTGTCACGTGCACGTCAGCGCATGGGTCCACCACGTGACAAACCCTAAGGAGTGTACCACGTGACTTGTGTGCATATTTCGACAGAGTGACAGTGTAAGTGAAGAAATAGATAAGATAGAAACAAAATGGAACGAATCAGAGAAGTGAAAGAAAAGAAAGGACCTAAACAGAGAGTGAATGGAGTCAGTGGAGCAAAAGAAAACACAAAAGTAAGAAAATGAGTGTTGCTCAGGGAGAAGACAAAATAACAGCGATTGAAGAGGAAACAAAAGCAATGCCTCCTCGGTAGCTTGAAAATACTTCAGAGGCTAATGAACTATGCAAAAGGTGTCGAATGGTGATAAACTGCGCAAGAGGCAATACAACAAACCTATTTTCACATCTTAAAAACCATCACAAGCCACTTTACGATGAGTGCATGATACTATCCCAAAAAAAAAAAAACTGTTGCAGTTAATACGCTAGGCCTAGCCAAACAAGCCTCGTTAGCGAGTGCTTTTGCTAGTGGCACAAAGTACAACAAGAACTCGAAGAGACATACCAAAATTACCAATGCTATAACGTATTATTTGGCCAAAGATATGATGCCCATCCACACAGTGGATAAAAAAAAGGCTTCAAGAAGCTTCTGAATGAACTAGACAATCGGTACCAAATCCCATCCCGCACCTATTTCTCACAGGTAGCTATCCCGCAACTTTATGAAAGGCGGTGCAGGCAGAGTTTAGAGTCGGATAGATTGAATATTTTTCATCCACGACCGACCTGTGGTCCAGCCGCACTACGGAGCCGTATATAAGTCTCACTGTGCACTATATTGTCATGAATCTATGAATATTGTTACGATGCGTTTTCCCTTAACTTTTGTAATTTTATATATGTTTAAAAATATTGAAATTAATATCGATATTGTAATATTCATAAATCATATTGCAATATCACATGTAGTCAATATCGTGCAACCCTACCACCTACCTAACTACCTAACTTCCTATCTGGGTCAGGCAGATCCAATAATAAACATCTGACTTGCATTAGGTGAAGCTACAGGAACAACCTAAGGAGCTGCACCCTGTTGAATCTTCCTTTTTCTCTTTGATGTCTTTCAACTCGCCCTCCTCTCTTCTCTCTACCCGTTTCTCATCTCATTGCTTTTCCCCTTTTATCTACATTAACACCTCTTCTTTCATCCTATATTTGTTCTCTCCTTTTGACCATTTTTCTGCTTGGCCATTTTCTCCTCTTTCTTCACCTTTGACACATTTGCTTGCTTTCTTTCTCTCAGTCTTCAGGCCATTCCAGCTTCTGACTAACTACCCTGCTGTGTCACGGAAACACACAAACTTAAGTAATTTATTCCCTGAAAACCCCTAATTTTGGAAACCCTGGAGTGTGTGTTACACTTCTCATAAACTCAACCAATGTCCAGAGTTTTATAACCATCTCACACAAATGAACTGGCAGGACAGTTTCTTGCACGCACACACACACACACACACACACACACACACACACACACACACACACACACACACACACACACACACACACACACACACACAATAAAAAGCAGATGTCATGCATGTGCGATTGAGACAGGCAGAAGGAGGAAAAATACCACAATCTACAGCAGATGTTCATATTTCTGAATAAAAGCTTGTACTTCATTTCTTTATTCCACATTGTTTACAAGGATTCACTAGAAAAACAACAGAATGAAATAACTCTAATATGCCTAACAATAATATAAGACTTGAGAGGGCAGTGTATCATACTGGAGATAGCCACCGTGCAGACATGCAGAGGCTGTCCAGGAGCTTCAACAAACAAGTTTGTCTTCATATATTTCAGAAAGGAAGCTGCTTTGATTGACAACAATTTCCCCAATCAGTTGCTGGTAAACATGTATTTTATAGAACTAAAAAGATGTATGGACGAAGGCTTCTTCGAAAATGGAAGCGGTTAAGAGAACTGACAACCTTACAGTAATCAAAGTCATTTTAGATTTCTGTGTCCCAGAAAAGTTATCTGAATGTTTGTAAGCTTGCAACAATCTTTTAAAAATTTAGAAATCCGATGGAGTTTTTAATTGGAAATCGGCACAGTCCCATGGACAGTAAATGGGTCAATGATTTTGTTGAGCCATTATTTGGACTTTCTTTTTTCCATTCAAACCTGTTAGCAATGCTAGAATTTTTACCTTTAACCCTTATCCTACCAACTACCTGCAGATCCCAGAGGTATACTTTTTGTCATATGGGCTTTATTCTATCATTCCACTTTTTCATGACTCTGTTAATCAATTTGTTCATAATGCCTTTATATAATTGTTTCCTGTTTCTGTTGCTTGTATTGGTTATTGCTTGTATACTAGTCAAAAGCACTTAACTGCAGCCTATGCAGTTTGAATACTACAAAACAGAATAAATAAATAAAATGTTTGCCATCAGTCCTATCATGAGCTCTCTCCATAATAATAATCAGTTTTTGTTTTTCCCTCATAACTAATAATGATGGTTGTGTTATACAGTAGTTTATTGGGTAGTCCTTAAGTGTAAAATATGTTGGTAGGATGAGGGTTAAACTGGAAATATTCATTTATTAGGGCCCGAGCGCCGACAGCGGCGAAGGCCCTATTGAAACTGAAGGAATTATTATTACACCAAATGAATTGGCTTTTTGAGGGGCTTAACATATTCAAAAACTCACCAAATTTGGCGGTCGCATCAAGTCTGGTGAAAATGTACGTATTTTAAGGGTTTCGGGAATAGGCGCACAAAAGTGGATCGCTAGAGCCCCCTACAAAGTTAAAAAAATTGAGCCCCTGCAGTACGTTTAACGTAGACTCACGAAAGTTGGTACACATATGCATCATGTCAAGATGGACAAAAAATGTAATTAGAGCCATACCCTAAACCCAACAGGAAGTCCGCCATTTTGAATTGAATGTTCAAAATTAGTGCGATTTTGGCCATTTCCACATGTCGTACTTTAACGAACTCCTCCTAGAGATTTCATCCGATCAACTTCAAATTCGGTCTGTGCCATCTTAAGACATTAAAGATGAAAAGTTGTTAAAAGAAAAACTTTTCGTCATAGGGCGTGGCCGTGGCGGGCCGGCCATTTTGTGCGTTTCGCCATCAAAACAGGAAGTGGCTGTAACTTGAGTGTACATTGTCCAACTGGCTCGAAACTTTTCAGGATTCACAAGAGTCCAACCCTGAGGACAAATAAAGGCTGAAGTTTACTTAAAGTCATAGCGCCCCCTAGTGGCAACAGGAAGTAGTCCTAAAAGTCAAGGTGCTATACTTTAACGAACTCCTCCTAGAGAGTTCATCCGATGTACTTCAAACTTGGTCTGTAACATCTCAACACCTTAAAGATGAAAAGTTATTAAAAGAAAAACTTTTCGTCAGACGGTGTGGGCGTGGCATGGCGGCCATTTTAGGAGTGTTTAGCGATAAACAAAGAAGTTGTAACTTGAGTGTACGTTGTCGTAACTGCCCGAAATTTCTCACGATTGTCAAGGGTCCAGGCCTGAGGACACCTACAGGCCAAACTTGACTTTTGGTCATAGCGCCCCCCGCTGGCAACAGGAAATGCGCCTTATATGACAAACATCATCTGATTTACATGAAACTTATGTGTGGTCTACATGTGATACTGAGCCACCCCCTATACTTTAACCACGCCCACTTACTCGGGCCACGCCCCCTTTCATAAATGCTGACCCATATAAGGTAGAGTCTTGTGTGAGGTGTCATTGAACTCAGCAGAGAGTTCCTTCTTCATTGGTGATGGTTTGGCCCGCCCCCTATGCTTAAGCCATGCCGCCTTTTATAACTAATGACCCGTTTGATGTAGACCCTTGTGTGAGGTATCAGTGAACTCAGCAGAGACTTCCTTATTCAATGGTGATGGTTTGGCCCGCCCCCTATGCTTAAGCTACGCCCCCTTTCATAACATTTGAACCGTTTAAGGTAGAGTCTTATGTGAGGTGTCATTGAACTCAGCAGAGTTGCTTCTTCATTGGTGATGGTTTGGCCCGCCCCCTAAGCTTTAGCCCCGCCCCTTTCATAACTGGTGACCCATTTAATGTAGAGTCTTGTGTGAGGTGTCATTGAACACAGCGGGGAATTCCCTTGTCATTGTGACGATTTGCGGTGTCTGAGTGCCGCACAAATGCATGGTCGCAAGGAGCGGCGTCCGCCAGTAACCCTGGCACGCGCAGAGGCGCGAGGGCCCGTCCATCGCTGCTTGCAGCTTTAATTCTATGTTGCACTTCAGGGCTTCACAGCAGATAGTTTTTTTTTTTTTTTTTAAAGATACATAGGGACACATATGATGTGGGGGGGGGGGTCTGTGGGAACTTTCTGAGCATTAAACACAATGTATGCTGGAAATGTGTCATCTATGAGCAGCCTCTGACTTCACATCCCAGTGAAATCAAAACCAGAGCAGTGCATGTTTGCAAGTTTTTACTCACTGAGCCGCCATGGGACACAGGAAGAAGGGGAACTCTTAAAATGGGGGACATGTCTCTTTAATTGGCATAGGCCAACTTTACAAGGCTTTGGCTGGTTTGTGAGAAAAGTAATAATCCATGACCTGAACCAGAGCACAACACAAACGAATGCATGCAGTAGGAAATTAATGTAGCCTCTATTATCAACAATCTTTAAAATGTTTTACTGTTTTTTCTTTCCTCACTTCGTAACACAGTGTGCACAAAAAAACTGTAAGCTCAGTCACTCATTTCCATTACAAATCTTTTCTTTGTTTTGAAACATGTGAAACGTGGTTATGACACTTCCCTTAGAAGGTGGTGAATACACTTCCCTTAAATTTACCACGTAACTTTATAAACGCTGCATAACATGTTAGGATAACGTTACGGGTTATTTTCACAAAATCGTCAGCAAAACAAGCTGCCTGTCACCAACTGTAATGTTAACGTTAGAAGATTTTATAACTGCAACTGACAACTGAAATTACCGTAAAGTCAATGAAAACTGACTTGTTAAGGCGGTTAAGACCAGTCCAGCAAGATTCTTAACACAGTAACGTAGCTAAGTACGTAACGTTAACGTTAAAAAAGACTGACCTTAAATTACTCGATCATTTCCGCTGGAAGGTGAAGTCACGCTGACAAGACGTTAGCTAACGTTAGCCCCAGTCATAAATCTGTTATCAAGTCTAAACCATAGACTGTGAATAAAACTAAACGCTACAGTAACGCTTACTGTGATTTAACCGTGTGTGGTGTGGTGTGGGTGAGTGCACCGCTGGTCTGTCAAACTATAGGCAGCGCCACGTCCATTTGGACTTCCCAATTTTCAAAATAAAAGCTTTTTTCTTTTACAATTCCGGGAGCTGAGCAAATAGTACCATGGCGCCATCTGTTGTCTGTTTTGTGTACTGCTATATGTAAAGACCAATAAAATAGCCTAGATGTTATGCGATTTTTATAACATAGTAATAATAACCGATTGAATTACCAAAGAAATCCATGTAACGTCAGCCCAACTTATAACAAAAATAGCAAGCCATCAAGCAGCCTAGCTGCCGTCTTCTGTTTACTATTGAATATATTGTGTTTTTTAAATAAATTTATATTGGGATTTTTTTTGTTTTATTTTTTAAGCAATAAATGTGTATGTGGGAGAGAGAATTTGCAACTTGCTCTTTAAAACTTCTACCTGCAGATTAGAAACAGGGATTGTGAAACTGTGGGTGGTTTCAGATTAAGGTACTACAGAGATAGTCAGAGGCACATTTGATGTCAGTCTTTACACGTATACTGTTTATTATGTTACTTTGTTTTATGTAAATAGTAAGGTGACCTCTGTCTGTTATGCATGTATGATGTTCCACACCTTGTCTCTATTGATGACAGATATGACTTGTGTACTTGCCGACTTGCTATTGTGTACTAATTGTGGAGCCTTCAAACCTTGCGCATGCCGTCTACTTTTTCATTTGCTGTGTTCATACCTCTGCTATACTGATTAACTGTGACTAACACCAACCCTATGACACAGTGGTTTAGCAGGAAGTGAAGGTCTATCGATAAAGTGCTGAGTAAGGTAAATGTGACAGACCTTTTCAAATTCTGTCTTGATATGTGGCCCCTAGTCAGCCCAGAGAGAGAGAGAGAGAGAGAGAGAGAGAGAGAGAGAGAGAGAAAGAGAAAGAGAAAGAGAAAGAGACAGGCTATGAGAGAGGGTTTATAGGTTAAACTTAAAATATTCCGAATTGGATACAAAGAATGCATTTGCGTTTTGAAGTAATTTACATTTTAAAAAGTGAATGAGAAGCAACAATCTGTTCATATCTCATCCTGGGGTTGGCATCACAGTTGAGTTGATTAGTTTAAGTCAATTCAGTACATTTGAAGGAATTTTATTGACATAAAGAACATAAATACAATAGTTTGCATTGTACAAGCTAAATTTAATCTCAGCATGAAAGTTAAAAATATTACTACTACTACTGCTAGGCTACTACTATTAACTTCTACTTAGCCTACTACTTGGTTGTGCAAAAACTTACTCACAGTTCATATTAGTGTTTTTTTTTTTTTGCTAGTTTTTATCTAGCCTAAAGCAGAATCGAGTTTGCTCACACACTCGCCTACAGTCGGTATTTGTTCTAGGTTCCTTGTCTCAGTGTACTATAGTGCTAAAACAATAGCCTTCAGTTTATGAGAGAAATGGGGAATAATAAGCATCAATATACAGTATATAGGCCATATAGCCCACCTGTAGGCTTATGTATGCCAAGCCGAATTTGTCTATGTTCTTATGATTATAGCCAGGACAAGTGCCCAGCCGTGATCGTATAGTGGTTAGTACTCTGCGTTGTGGCCGCAGCAACCCCGGTTCGAATCCGGGTCACGGCAGCTTTTCTTAAAAAGGACATTATCCATATTCTCTGTCATGGTGTCGGTTCGATTTTGGGATTGAGAGGCCAAGGCTACAGTGGGTTTATATTCATTATATTCAGTTGCCAGTTTAGGTAGCCTACAGTTAGCTAAAGCTAATGCAATAATAAAACAGTCCGGAAACCGTAAATCAATCCGCCAGATCTCTTCATTAAGTTAGGTGATTCAACTGTAGCCTGTATCTCCACAGCGCTGCTGAATGGTAATTTTGGAGGATATAGTTTGTGATGCTGTTGAATTAACATTAAATGACAGAAACACCTCTCTAATGCAATAGTTCAAAAGTATTTATTGAAAGACCGTTGCATTAGACGGCATTAGGTTTAGCTAGGTGTCGGCTATAAACCGGTCATTTTTTACGTAACTCAGAGAATGTGCTTTAGGGTTCAGTTTTTTTATGTGAGACTACGTCTAGATCGTAGACGTGGTGGCTAGCCGTGATCGTATAGTGGTTAGTACTCTGCGTTGTGGCCGCAGCAACCCCGGTTCGAATCCGGGTCACGGCAGTTTTTCTTAAAAAAGGACATTATCCATATTCTCTGTCATGGTGTCAGTTCGATTTTGGGATTGAGAGGCCAAGGCTACAGTGGGTTTATATTCATTATATTCAGTTGCCAGTTTAGGTAGCCTACAGTTAGCTAAAGCTAATGCAATAATAAAACAGTCCGGAAACTGTAATTCAATCCGCCAGATCCCTTCATGAAGTTGTGATAGTGACTGTTCAGCTGTAGCCTGTATCTCCACAGTGCTGCTGAATGGTAATTTTGGAGGATATACTGTAGTTTGCGGTGCTGTTGAATCAACATTAAATGACAGAAACACCTCTCTGTATAGCCTAACACAAGAGTTCAAAAGTATTTATTGAAAGACTGTTGCATTAGAAGGTTTAGCTAGGTGTAGGTTATAAACCGGTCATTTTTGACGTAGCCTAACTCAGAGAATGAGCTTTAAGATTCAGTTTATTCTCAATCTAAAGTCTGTGATCTACGTGAGACTGCGTCATCGACACAGATGCGGTGGCCAACCGTGATGGTTAGTAGGCTACTCTGCGTTGTGGCCGCAGTAACACCGGTTCGAATCCGGGTCACAGCATCAAGAGAGGGGTACATGTAAAAAGAGATGAGAAGATAAAAAAGAGCGTCTGAAACATAAACAGCGTGAACTGGTTGCTTTGTTCTCTCTCAACATAGAACTGTGTTCCACAGAAACCATCAGGAATGATACATTATGTACGCTCTATAAATGCCAGGATATTCTCAATTCAATTGAGGTGCTGCATAATCTGTATTACTGGCAACAAATAAACTCCACAGAATTTGCCCAAGGTATCGTCACAGTGTCATGAGTGCAATTATGCACTATGAGTGCAATTCTGCATGATACGTTGCTTGGCCAAATACTGAAGGACATTTTCAGCATATTTTCCAAAGTGGTAGGTCTGAAATGTTATCCTGACCCCAAGCTGATCATCCTTGGTACAACTGAGGCACTCTGTCAACACAATAAGGAAGCCTCAAAGACAATGTATTGCACATGGCCTTATAACTGCGAAGAAAGTTCTGCTCCAGCACTGAAAACAATAGAAACCCCATCAGTATGGCACTGGCTTAATGACTTGTCTGATGCTCCCCACTTTGGAGACAATCAGGGTTTGCTCTGAAGGACAAGTTGGCTTAAGGTCCTCCTTCATTGCCTTTTTGGAAGAAGTCCACACCAAACCTGACTCTATTCATCTGACATCCCTGGAGGAATCTGACTAAAGTCATTTCACACTTAATCCAACTCGTGCACCAGGGAACATAAAAATGGCAATATTGCTAAATATGTGGAAATCCATACCCTCAGGGCAGTAAACTCAAATAAACGGCAATAACAAGTAGTGACCACCAGATGTCGTCTTTATACCTGTGCACAGAAGGGAGCACATACTTGCCAATATAAACTATTCCCTTGCACAATAATACCTGGCATTGAGAGATAATAATTATAATAAAAATAAATAATAATAATTAGGAATGTCAAACCAGCTACAAGGTGTGAGATTCAATTTATAATTCAACGGGCTTTGACATAAACAATATTTACTACTACTTTAATACCAAGTTTGGCAACTGCCCAGGCTCCCCAAACCCCCAAGATCACTCCATATATCACCTTTTTGATTAATAGCAAAAAGAAAGTATGTACCACTAACAATATCAACTAAGACAAGTCCTTTATTATGACCACTGGCTGTAAATATTAACTCAATCTCGTGGCTTTTTACTTTTTACTCCACAACAATTATTTGACAGCTTTGGCTATACTTCGTAGATTCAGATTATGAATAGAAAATACTGTATAATCAACTGAATAATTATTATAGGTTTAGACAAGACTTTTGAATGTATGACTTTTGTTTGTATTTCTTCACTGTTGCTATTTTTCCTCAAGTAATGATGCTGTTTGTGTAGACCTAATCAAGATAAAATAGAGTGGACAGTAGGCTAGCTGCTACTACCATGGATACTATGCTCTTACTATAGTGTAAATGCCCAATAATAGCATGTAAAGTATCTATTCATTCATTCATGGGTTGCTGTTTGCTGTGCCTCAAGCAAGGCTTTCCACAGAGGGAGCAGTTTGCTCTCTCTCATTCTTTCTCTTTCTCTCTCTCTCTCTCTCTCTCTCTCTCTCATTTTTTAACACAATACACAATGCACAGTAATATGAACATTAACACAACATTAACATATCTCTCTCTTTCTCCGTGTGTGTGTGTGTGTGCGTGCGTGCGTGCGTGCGTGCGTGTGTGTGTGTGTGTGTGTCTACAGCGGCCATATTGGAATGCTGGATGTGGAGAGGGGAAGCAGGAACACAGGCGACGGGAGAGGGAGAAGGGGGAGATAGGCAGGAGCGAAAAAAACACTAACTGTAACTACTCCTAGCTCTACAACTGAAATAACGGATTGTCCACCGACTGTGAACAGCTTCTCCCGCCGGTAAAGTCAACACAAACCTCTCAGACGTACCCTTGAACAAGTCAACGTGAGTTATATTGTGTTTTGGGGATTATTTCAAGAGCTAAAAGAAAGTATGGGATGCGGTTGGTTTTAACGTTCGTCCTGGCTGTCGTTAGCTGTTTCCTCTCCCAGTTTTTTAACCACTCTCTCTTGGTTATAACGTTACTTGGGAAATAACTGATAAATTAGGTTAGCTTTACAACTCCATAACTAGAGCGGAGTTTTCCTTTTAGGAACTTGGAGCAGTTGAAAGGAAGAGTGACCTACTGCCACCAAACTCGTCGCCACAGTCACATGGAGTGAACATGGAGCAACGTTAACTCCAACCTACTGTAACGTTAAATAAATGCAACGGATTAACCTTACATTTAGTACCGAAATCTCTATCTCAAGCACTTTTTTTGTTCCTACTGTCATGGATTCAAAGGCTGTTTGGTTAACGTTAACCGTTAACCGTTAACGTTACCTTGATTTGCCTTCCCAACAAACTGAACATGCTGAACTCTTCCTTTCTACCTTAATGGACCAGTTATATTTTTTCTGAAGACTTTCATAAACTAACCAATTGGCCGAATTATTTAGGATATTGGCTGCGTAACTGTTAATTAGTTAACGTTAGGTGTATGATATGATGTGCCGACACTCCCTCTCATTTTGCTGTTATATTAATTGGCTAATCAGGTGTATATCAGTTCTGTAGATATATTCATTCACAAATGGTATCTTGCAAATCAGAGCTGAAACAATTAACGTTAGTCGAATACTCGATTAGTTCGTAATCTGCAACAATTTTGACAATCCATTAATTCTTTCAGTTTTTTTTAGGCAAGCAAAATGCCAAATCTTCACTGATTCTAGCTTTTTTAAATGTGGTGATTTGCTGCTTTTCTCAGTTTTATATTATTTTAAGTTGAATATCTTTTGTTTTTGGACTGTTGTTAAGAGAAAACAAGACATCATTTAGGGTTCACAGAACTTGTGATGACATTTTATTCCACATTTATTGGGGTAAACAATTAATCAACTAATCAAATTCATAAAAACATGTCTCTGGTCCTATGCTAATATAAACAATCCCAGATTGTTGGTGTAGATCATTTATATTATCTTGCATGTTAGGTTTCCTCAAAAAAATACTAGTTTAAAAACATCTAGTCTCCGACATAACAGAATGACTAAATGTATATAAGTAGATCTATATGGATAAAAGACACTTGAAAGTCAAATTGAAACAGGCTGCTCAGAGTTCTACATTTTACCAACAGTGAAAGATTGCTGGAACCTGATTTGTCTCTACTTTATATTCAAGATGCAAGAAAATGCTAATGAATTGCAGTATCCTGAGGCCACTGAGGCTTCAGATGTACATTATTAATAGGAGTGCTTTTCTGCACACTTTTATTTGCAATTCTGTGGACAAGCTAAACCTAAAGCAGTATTTTGTATACCTATTTAATCCATGACTGTTAGTGTAGGGAATTCAAAGTTTCTTTAAGGTAATGGTTTCATGGCTGCATCTGTGCATGACAGTCACAGTATTGTAGGTACAATACAAATACTGTGTGTTCCTTTGAGGCATTCTAAATTCATATAGGCTACTTATGAACAAAACAAAGAAAATGAGGTGGTTGCAAATGGTGTGACAATTAACTCTGGGAAATTATTTTCATCTAAATGATAGCTATTGTGAGAAGAAAGTCTGTCCCAGGATGACGTCCTGCAGACACTCATTTTTTACACCACAAAAAAGCAGAGTTTTAATGGTTTGTTTGATATGTTGTTTGTTTGAAACACATAGAATGAGCGATGTCAGCTGTAAAACTAAATCTTCTCACTCAGCTGGACATTTAAATGTAATTGATCAAATGACATTCACAGAGCTTTCTACAGGTTTGAGATGGTACTTTTGAATTAGAAAACGGCTCACACTGCTAATTAGCTTATCCACTTGACAAGCTTGTATTTAGTTCCACTGCGGCTGCATTCATTCAGCTCACTTTGACCAAGTGCTACACCACATGCAGAACTACTTCTTTCAGTGATCTTGAATGGTGAAATTATTTAGACAGTGACAACTTACTGTGGCTACTTTAATCATTTAAGTGGGTCAGATATGAAGTGTGTCTGATTATTGAAATTCATACCAAACGTGTTTGAAACATATGGTAAACTACAGCCTCTTCTAATTTGGCATCATAGGACCAAAATGAATGCAGTGTAATCTGAGAAGAAACATGTCATTACCATCAGTTTGAGAAACAAGCAGAATATTGCGTTTTGCTTTAATTCGTGACACATGGCTCTGGGGAATTCCTTCAGACACCCTCTACTTTAGTTTTTAGTGGGTTTTATTTTTGCATTACTGTAGAAATGTTAATTTAGGCATTTGTGGTAGATGTCATTAAGTTGGTAAAAAGAAATTAATACACTTCACAGAGAGTAAATAGCTACACTTTTCTGACATGACTCTTCCTGTAGCTGTTCTACAGCAGGCTAATACAGGCGTGGCAGTGGTGTGTGTGTGGTTGTGTTTCTGTGTGTGTGTATAAATTGCAGAGCAGTGCAGGAGGCCTGTATTTATAGAAACACTTGACTACACTCAGAGATCTTACAGGAGCAGTTCATTATGTTGCAGAGAACTCTACTGTTTGTAGTCCATTTTCTCTTTTTATGCCCTGCAAGTTTGCTGCTCTGTTTTCGTCCAAACATTTCTATTCTTTGCAGTCATCTACTATATATTCTACTCAAGTTTGTTCTATACTAGACTGATGATAGACAGACAGACAGACAGACAGACAGAGACCGAAAAATGTAGAGAAAGCAAAGCGGGTAACAAAGCCAGCAGTCTAGTGTCAGTAGATTGCAGTATGTTGTTAACTCATAATGACTCAAACTAGTAATAGCAATCATTGCAGACACATGCTGTGTGTGTGTGGAGGTATGTAGAGGTCCTGAATAAGTGTGTGTCCTTAATATGTGTGGCATGAGGAATTCATGATACCATATGAAATAAGTTCTTTGGAGGAGAAAAGAACAACTCTAACTTGAGTTTTCAGTTTGAGCTTTTAAAGAAAATAAGTTGTTTGCTGTTTTCCTAGCAAACATGGTGGAAGTCTTTCCCCCAATGATTGGCTATTTCATACTATGTAAATACTTGCAGCTGTGTGGAGGGCTAACATCTTGTACAAGTGTATGAATGCTATTTGCAAACTCACCTCCGGAAGGAGAAATCATGAATGGTGTGTGTGTGTGTGTGTGTGTGTGTGTGTGTGTGTGTGTGTGTGTGTGTGTGTGTGTGTGTGTGTGTGTGTGTGTGTGTGTGTGTGTGTGTGTGTGTGTGTGTGTGTGTGTGTGTGTGTGTGTGTGTGTGTGTGTGTGTGTGTGTGTGCTATAAATTTAGCTTCTATCTTCCGTTAAACTTATTCCCCTGCATCCTCCCGCATGTGGCTTCAGCTGTGAAGGAAAAGGGGTGTGTGTTTTTGGAGTCGGTGCTGAATGGAGGTCCATTCCCTTTGCTTTTGGGTTGGTTGCATTCAGAAAGCAGCCCCCACACCCCTCCATGTAAACACAAACACGCACTCACTCACTGAGCACTTACTGTACATCCTAAAGCATGCTGCGTCCCTCAGGAGTTGAAAGGAAAACGCCTTCTTCCTCTCAGCAGCAGCAACACTGCTCAGACCTTTGTGTGTGTGTGTGTGTGTGTGTGTGTGTGTGTGTTGTGTGTTGTGATAATGACTGTGTTTACCCAAGATAACATGAGTGAACACTGTCTTGGTTTTGTCGGTTAAAAATATCTTGTGCTCGTTATAACTTTAGCAATATGTGTGTGCATTCTTGCGGTTGCATTTGTGTGTTTGGTAATTAAGGAATTTTACAATAAGACAATAATACCTGAATGGTGGACACCTGCCACCTGCAGTTATGTTTGTAATTGCGTGTTCGCCATCTTAAGTATTTATTTATTGCAATGATTGGAATTGGGGCTGATTTTTTTTTTTTTTTGATAGAAGGATTAGCTATATAAGGCCAGATCAATTTCCAATCCATTGTTTGTTCAGGGCCAGTGGTCAAAAACTGGAGCATTGTGCTCCTTTCAAACACACAACGACATTGTGAGTAATGTAATATAGTGGTTGTATTAAGTAGTAATGATGATATATGACATACCTTTGGAGAGTCTGTCAGCTGTCAAACTTTCCAAACATTTGTTATGGGCCAGCCATTTCAGAGAAGACATTACTGCAGAATATTGCATACTAATGGAATTTATATTGGTCCCAACAAACCAGATTGGTGCAACCCTAATTCTTTTTTGTAACCTGAAACTATGTTATAGCTTCTGTAGGGTTTAAATCCCCTAAACAATGTAGCTTGATTGTGTATGTGTGTGAGATTGGATTTATTGCAATCTGTATGCCAGTCTGTTCAAGCAGGTGGCTATGTACTATACAATATTACATTTCTTCTGCAGTCGCGGTTTTCTGATGTTGCCCAAATACAGTTGTTTCCGTGTGTGCATGTACGGTGGCCCTGAAGTGCAAATCACGACAGCAAATAGAAAAACACAACAGCAAATCATAAAACACAACGGCAAATAGGAAAACATTTCAACAAATCATAAAACACAACGTCAAATAGGAAAACACAACAGCAAATAGGAAAGCATGACAGCAAATAGGAAAACACTTCAACAAATCACAAAGCACAATGGCAAATATGAAAACATGACAGCAAATAGGAAAACACGACAGCAAATATGAAAACACGACAGCAAATATGAAAACATGACAGCAAATAGGAAACACGACAGCAAATAGCAAATAGGAAAACACGACAGCAAATAGGAAAACACGACAGCAAATAGGAAAACACGACAGCAAATAGGAAAACACGACATCAAATAGGAAAACACGACAGCAAATAGGAAAACACGACAGCAGAAGTTAATGCCATTGTGTTTTAAAATTTGTTGAAGCGTTTTCCTATTTGCCGCTTTGTTTTCCTATTTTCTGTTGTGTTTTATAATTTGTTGAAATGTTTTTCTTTTTGCTGTTGTGATTTGCACTTCAGGGCCACCGTATATATGTGTGTAGATGGACCACTGTGCAGCGTAGCATTCTTACTGTGTGCACTAAAATTTACTACAATGGCAGGAAATGACATCTTAGTTAATGACTCGTCCCTCCTTGGGGCGTGCACACACACACACACACACACACACACACACACACACACACACACACACACACACACACACTTAGAGCGAGCTATCTTCGGTCATGCAGGTCATTGGTGCACCATGTCCACTAATGATGAATGGAACTGGAGCACAGCGATTCCCTCTGGTGTGTGTGTATATATGTATGTGTGCGTGTTCGTGTGTGTGTGTAGACTGACTCCTTGACTCAACCAAAATGACTCGACAAACTAATGGCCGCTCTCATGTTCCCATAGCTTTCTCAAAGTGAAGCAGTGACTGAACTTCAGACTAGAAAAGAACAATTACAACCACAGATATTGTAAATAAATTAGTGTGTGTGTGTGTGTGTGTGTGTGTGTGTGTGGACAGTCAGTGTAATTACATTGCAGTGACTGTGAGTCAGAGAGAGAGAGAGAAAGAAGTAATTGTTGGGCTTTGTCATATAGACACACAGAATAAAGAGGTGGGAGGAGGAGAAAGCTGGATGGAGAAAAGAGAGAAATAGAAACTAAGAGATGAGACAAGAAGAAATTGTCCCAAGATATACTATATCCCTAGATTTATAAACACATTAAAAAGTAATCATTGTACCTGTGTATAGAAAATGTATCATTACCTACTGGACATGAATCAATCTTCTTTTAGCTTCATTGGTAGCCTAGGTGGTATGTTTCTTTTGCATCTACTGTGCCTGTCCATTTGTTCAGCTGTCCACTTATGATATCTCAGGATATGTCTCAGACACCAAATAAACTTTGTTCAAACAGTAAAAAATACACATATTGAAGTAGTTAAAGGAATAGTTTGACATTTTGGGAAATATGCTTTTTTGCCAAGAGTTATGAGAATATTAATATCACTCTAATGTCTGGTTGCTAAATAAGAAGCTACTGCCAGCAGCTGGTTAGCTGAGCTTAGTATTAAGTCTAGCCAGGCTCTGTCCAGAGGTAAGAAAATCTGCCTACAACACCAGCACCTAAAAGCACTCACTAACACGTTATATCTATATTTGATTAATTTGGTACAAAAACCAACATGGTTTTACTGGCTGAACTATTTCTTTAACTTGAAGCCCCAGAAGCCATCTGAGAAGCTGTCATTGGAAACTGTTTGGGAAAGGCCAGGCACTTTAAAAAAAAAAAATACCTGGCAGGTGATTGGATGAACCATCTGTCTGTCGTTTCCGCAATTGTTGTTTTTAATGAACGGGCGCGGCTGTCACACACACCTAAACCACGCCTGTCGCTGCCAGTAGCTCGGACGCTGATTGGTGCGGTAAACTAGTAGTTCAGACACAAACGCATTAGATTGGAGCCTGGCAAGATGGATTTTCGTGTGCTATGGGTTCCCGCGATTCTCGCCTGATCTTGTGATATTGCGAGAATCCAGCTTTGTACGCATTAAACAAACAATATGCAACTAGTTAATTACAAATGATATCACATAATACCAACAGATCCAAGTGGAATGAATGCAAAATCCAAATGCTTACATTTTAGAGAGAGAGAGAGAGAGAGAGAGAGAGAGAGAGAGAGAGAGAGAGAGAGAGAGAGAGAGAGAGAGAGAGAGAGAGAGAGAGAGAGAGAGAGAGAGAGAGAGAGAGAGAGAGAGAGAGAGAGAGAGAGAGAGAGAGAGAGAGAGAGAGAGAGAGAGAGAGAGAGAGAGAGAGAGAGAGAGAGAGAGAGAGAGAGAGAGAGAGAGAGAGAGATATGTCTGCTTGGCCAATCATATGACCTCATCTCTTCTCTAGATTCATGCACAGCCACACAGTCATAATAGATCACACACACACACACAGAGAGATCAGCAGTGAACACCTGGATACGAGCCAAACATATGACATCACACACACACATTCAGAGACGGTGCTACCATAAACTAGTGTTGCTGAGGTCAGATGTGGGTATAATGCCACAGTGTGTGTCTGCCTGTGTGTCAATGTATGTGTATGTCTGTGTGATTAGTCACCAGCAGGGATTCTCCTGTAACAAAGGTTCATTGAAGAATAGGAAGAATAGTCTTGAAACCCTCTCTTAGTCTGCAAATTGTTGTCCTTCTGTTTGTAATCTATTTTAACACCAATGGCAAACACTAGAAAACTGGCATAGGCTGATGATAAAAAGAAATAATGAATGAAATGTCAGCTGATGTGTTTTTTTTCTTGTAGCTTGAAGCTGATGTGATCATTTATGGTCAATTCTTTTGAGTTTTGGAATCTGTTACAGTGGTTGTTTTGTTTACTTTCCCAAAGTGTAACTTATGGATGGAATTGGAGTTTTTTTTTATGTTGTTGATGTTCAGGCAAAGTAGAGAATCACATTAACCCTGGCAGACCCAGTGGCAAATATATTTAACGAAAAAACACGCAGAGTGACAGCAGCTCTCGGACTATTCTAAATGAAATGTCACTTGAAAATGCATTACCACTAGGGGGCGATGTTAACACACCAACTCATCAAGCAGGAATATGAGGGACAGAGCTTAGGTCCACCTTCTAAATGAGAGTCAGACACACACAGTCAGAGTTGTGTGTGTGTGTGTGTGTGACATCTTGGCCTACTAATCCAGTGGCCTATTAATCTGCTTTACTCCTGAACAACTCTCGTCTTGTCTGTCTGCTTTTTTGCTTGTGTTTGCGAGAGAGAGAGAGCTTCATGGCTCATTCATAGTCAATATAATGTGACATACTGGTTCATAATTTCAAGAATCACTGACAGCCAAGTGATTTCATGGCACTTTGAGCACATTTTGTGGTCCATATCTGCAAGCACATACAGTGGAAAACAGCCATAGACAGGAAAGTTCCAGCAATAACAGATTTCTGCCTTTGGGACACGCATGTTCGTTCGTGCTCTCAAATGCTGATATCTTATGAGTCTTATGAGACTTCTCTAGACAAAACTGCTGGCATATCGGATGCCATCTCTTACACACTTAATTTAAGTTTTTGTTGTTTTAACCAACATTGTCTCACATCTTTAGAATCTGGTTTATTCTTAGTTTTATTAGTCTGGGAGTAAGTTATATGTTTGAAAATACCAAAAACACCAGAGATTGCTGACCGTGTCTGATTGTTCTGATTATATACTGTGATCATTATAGTCCTGCCAAACATAATCATTTCATATCTGGCACGAAATTAAATTGCATAAAATCTTCAAATGAAAGGTGGAACTCTGTGAGTATTAGTATTAGGACATTTCTAATAGAAACTACAGCCCAAGTTATACTTTCTGCATGCTGCTGTGCCCATGTTTGCAAGGGTCTGCATGGACCAAACATCATTCTTATAACTTATTTTCAGTGTTTTTCAACTATCATGTATTCTTTATTGGTTTTATGAAGTTAGTGTCATGATTTGAGCCTATAAAGTGAGTAAACTATTCTATCTCAAAATATTGGTAAAATTAGTTTAGGGTGTGTTTGCTTTCTTCTATATCCCTGCGTGTGATTTGATTACAGTATAATTGGATTAAATGTGCACCCCTCAAAACAAAGTCAGTGGAACAATTGATTAGTCCCCGTGTTTTTGTGCTGAAGATTGATGATTTCTGTAGGACAACGTTGAGTTGAGAGTACTGCATTATGACTAATTGAGTAGCTCCATAGGGGTGCATTTCTGTCAGCGTGGCAGACTAGCCAAAGGCAACACAGCTCACACTCTTCTCAGTCTTTCTCTTATGTCATTCTCAGCTCTTTCCCCTATATTATTTCCTCCTCACTTTCTCTTCCCCCCTCATATTGTTCCTGGTTTATACCTCTTTCTTCCCTGTTTCTCACTTCTTTTCATGAAGTTGTTGCATAATTTCTTATTTTCTTTATCCCATCTATTCTCTTGTCTCTCCCTCCTCACTTGCTTTCCCTCTGAGTCCTGTACATCTGGCTCCCTCTCTTGCGCTCCATCCCTCTCCTGGGAGACAAAGACACCCCCTCCTCCTTCCTCCTGTTCTCTGTTTTACCTCCCTCCCCCATTTCACAGTCATAGGCTGCCTACTACCCCTCGCTCTCTCCCTCCCTCCTTCCCTCCCCTACTCTACTCATGCTGCTGTGTATCTGTCAGTGTTACTAGCAGTAGTTGTAGTAGTAGAGGGAGGAGGAGGAGGCTGGGTTGTAAGCTTAAGCCAACATTAGCCATCATTACTGAGTTAGCTGGCTAGCACATCTCAACGCTAGCCCAAAGACCACAGAAGCCTGGGATTTTGATTTTTCACAATTCTGTCAGGGGGGGATTAGACTTCTCTTCTCTTCAGGACTTTAAATGGAAGGACTATACCATGGTAAGATGTTAAACAAATTGTGTTGAGTATGTGTATGTTTTGAAAATGTATGAATGAGCAGCATTAGTTTTTATTCTGTAGCCTCTAAACTCAAAATAGTTGTTTGTGAGTTTGTGTGTGGGCAATACATGTGTATGTACCTTATCTGAACATACTGTGTATCTGGAAAGGTTCCACGAGTATGAATTGAAAAGGGTTATTGATGAATGCAATTCTGCAGTAGTTATAATAGTGATGATGTCCATGGGGATGAGGAGGAAGAGACATTTTTTTAGAACAGATGATTGAGTTATTGAGAAAATAAATGGCGTAATGAAGTTAACTACTTGAACATTTGAAGAGCTATTTTATTCTGTTTTGTTTAGCATCTGCTAAGGATTGTGTTTATATGTGAAAAAAGGAGATGTGTTTGGTTGACTGTATGTAGGAGGCTTCAACTTGAAGTGTGCATGTGCATAGAAGGGGGTTAGCACTGGTGTGTGTGTGTGTATGTGTGTGTGTGTGTGTGTGTGTGTGGGAAGCAGTATGTGAGATTATATGTGTGTCAAATGAGTGGGTTTGTGTTTGAATACAGTGTGCATCCTTAGGTAGAGTGTTGCCCATGGGACTCAGCGTGTTGCGTGTGTGTATGTTGTAAATGTAGGCATGAAGAACTCCCCCTTTTTTAGGTTAAATCCTCCATATTCTGTTTTAGGGCTGGGCAATATATCGATATTATATCGATATATGAGGCTAGATATCGTTTTAAAGTTTGGATTTTGTAATATTTTTTCTGATTTTACAGGCTACAATACAGTAAAGTGATGTCATTTTCTTACCAGACTTACTAGCCATTTTATTATTTGCCTTTACCCACTTAGTCATTGTATCCACATTACTGATGATTATTTATCAAAACTCATTGTGTAAATATTTTGTAAAAGCACCAATAGTTAACCCTGCAATATCGCCGCAATATCGATATCGAGGTATTTGGTCAAAAATATCGTGATATTTGATTTTCTCCATATCGCCCAGCTCTATTCTGTTTTAATATTTTGATCTTGGTTCATAATTGATAAAAAATTGCTAAACAAGAAGCATAGCTACACACTAGGGGTGTCACGATTCTCCAAATCTTCGATTCGATTACATTTTCGATTCTAAGGCCACGGTTCGATTCGATTCTCGATTTTTACATTTATTTTTTTAAAGCACAGGTTGCTATGTCATTTTTAGACTAGACTTTTATGCAATATAATATTTGACCTTTGTTCGCAATGTACCACACTACATTGTCAAATTTAAAACATTTATTAACAACATAATGTAAGAATAACTTATATCTATAACCTGCCTAGTTTCTCTTTTGTAACAGCAGTCTTCTTCACAGAAGATGACATTCAAGTTCACAATAAAACAGCCATGTCCATAGTCTTCTCTGAACAGTTAAGTGTCTTAACAAACTATTTCCGAACAGTTGAACATATATCACACAGATTAACTGCCATGTTAGTCGAGATGCCAGTGGAAGAATATGGTACACGCACATAGCAGAGCTTGCAAACTGTGGCTTTTTTGTCGACAATGTGAACATTGTCAAAATAACTCACTGGAAATCCAAAATACTTCCACACTGGCGACTTCAGTGAAAGAGGAGTTCTGTCGATGGGTCTCCTGCATCTGCGGTTGCCATGCTATCTTTTGACTGGCTGTAGCTAAATTAGAGGAGGTTGACTGACTCGCAGCACTTCAACACTAGTGTTGACGAACTGACCGAAGTTAATTCGGTTAATTAACCCAAGTAGTGTCACTGAATCGGGAGAATGAACAGACTCACTCCTGTTTTTTTTTAAACCATTCGTGCCGGTGTTGCACCGAAATCTGTGACCCATCGAGATCGGTGTCCCCCTACCTCAACCTGAACCAAACCCTTGTCCCTAACCTTAACCACGGAGGGGGGCGCTACGCTTTTAACAGGAGGGACACAGATCATGACGGGTCACAGATTTCGGTGCAACACCGGCAGCGCTTCGCTCAAGCTGAGTGCGATCGGTGTATGTTCCGTTGTGTGTAGCTGATCTTCTTCTGCTACTGTGTGTGTAGTAATCTAGCTCATTAGCGCCTCCACTGGAGTGGTGGTAGAATCAATCAGGAAATGGACTACCTCGAGCAGGCTACACGTGTGTTGTCGGTACCCGATCTGTGCTGCCTGCACGATCCGTCATGCGCATGCGCAAGATGTTTGCGTGTGCACAGATGATAATCCTGTTTTACGAGGATTTACGACATTGCACGATCTGTTCCACGCCGGGAAGCTAACGTTAGTTTAGCTAACAGCTAATTCGGCTAACCGCTAGCTGACAGCTTGATTCAGTCTAAAATAACGTTAACTCAAACTAAACACTGGGAAAAGCAGGCTACAGCAAAGTATTGATTGATTTGTATTTTAAATGAGCACAAGTAAAGTAGAACTGACGTAACAGCTGTTATATATTTTAACGGTTATTTTCAGGTTTTAAAAATGTTATATTTAATGTTTGATTTTCTTCTTACTCCAAAAACACGTTTTCAGTGCATGTGTATATTTTGAAACCCACAACAGGGAATGTAATTTAATTGGTCATTAATGTCAGATGTGTTTTTGATTTATTTAAAAAAAATCAAAAAAAATTTGTTTAGATCGTATGCTATCTCACTGGTTTATTTGTCCTAAATCTGTTGGGATGAATTATACAAAGTGTATCTGGTCTGAGTGTGATACATTGATACATTAACATGCGTGCCGCTCCAGTAAGCCAGTTAGCTTTATCACTGCACCTGAACTATACACACTTGAGTGAATGTGTGTGTCACAGTGCGTGTGAGCTTTTGCAGATAAATGTGTATGAGCAGTCATGCGTTCACGTGACCTTATTATGTTGCATGTGTGAAGGATTTATCTTAATAATATATAATTATAATAATAATTAATAATTGCTCGATGTTTATCTGAATGTAAATAATGAGAAAATTCAGATACTGTTTGAACTCAAAACAAAAATATATTTTCAAGGACAAAAACATCCCGTGTGTGTTATTATATGCATTTGTATGTTAGTGTCTGGCAGGTGTGATTGGTGCCTGAGGGACTATGTTGTTGCATCGTAAGACTGCACGCTCCAGTTACGCCCCATTGTCCAGAGGGTCACACACACACACACACACACACACACACACACACACACACACACACACACACACACACACACACACACACACACACACAGAGGCGTGTGCCAGCTCAGCTTTAACCATTAGACACAGAGCAACAAGGCAGAACAGCTGACTGCTCTCATCAGGTTAATTCAGTTGGTTCTTGCAGAAGTGTTCATTTTTGGGGGAAAAAGAACATCTGGTTCCAAGTTTGTAAACTTGGAGCTTTTTCTCTCTTGGTTTGGTTTGGTTTCACACAGAGAAAAATCCAAGCAAACCAAAATGCATCACTACAAACCCAGTAAGAATGTTCACTCCCCTTATTGGTCAGATGTGTTTGGGGTGGGAGCAAGAAAGTAAAACAGGAAGAAGGTCCTATGTTCTGGACTGGTGCTTATTTCTCACATCTCCATGTATTCATTAAAATCATTTTCCAGATATTGTTTGGCAAGCGACGTTACTATGTCTACTCTGCTCACCGGGACTTTGCTCTGCTCTGCCGGCTTCTGTCTCCAACTTCTTCTCAGTCTGCAATGGCTTCTGTCTCCAACTTTAGCGACGGCTGGTTTGACCACAGAAATGAGGGTAGCTAGTATAGGTCAAAAACCCACAGTAGGAAAACTGTTGGAGTTACTTTAAGAGGGCATTCTTCACAGATATACCTTCAACACAAATATATCATAAATAAATAAAATAAAAATAAAAGAAATGCTAAATAATTTGTGGGATAGACGGCAGTATATCTACATAGATCTACAAGATGAATCTTAACTCCTCTCCTCTCGTGTGTCTGGTTCTTGAGGACAGCTTGAGGAGCAGGTGTTTTGGGCCGCCTGCCAAGCGTGCGCACATGTGCGTGTGTGTGTCCCATGGCCCTCTTTGATATATGTGCTGTGGAGGCTGTTAAACAGACTGGTATGTAATTAGCACGATGCTAGGACTCCTGCGGGATATTCTATGGAGAGAAAACAGTTTTTTAATAAATTGTATGACGTGAATCAATAAAACGTCACACATATAAAAGAACTCTGGGCTGAAAATGCACATCTATAAAAAGTGGTTAAACTAATTATTTGTATAAAGACTGCAATGTTTTTCACAGCTCTTCAGGTGCGGTCTAATTTTGTTTTTCAGACATGAAAAGGCCACAGTCTCCTATGGGTTTTAGTCTAGATTGTTGCAACACCAGTTTGGCTGCAGGCTACATAGCACTTAATGCTTACAAGAGAGACAGGGAAAGACAAAATATAGTCAGCGTGAGCAACCATGGGGCAGATGGTGTGTGCAGGGTTCAGATCTGTCTACTGTAGATGTCATTATAGACACTTTGAGACTTTAGCAGCTCCAGATCTGTTTATCTTGGTCCATTTTATCCATTTAAGTTATGGTTTTAGTCATTGATTATAATTGTTGTCTTTGGCATAATCATTGAAAAGGTGATCCATGGCAACATGTTGAGATGAGAGGAAATGTATTGTGCTTAATAATACAAATACGTATAACAAAAGCCTGAATGTTATGTGGGGCAGCAGGCTGGCTGTTCTTACATTATGACTTTACTGCAGGCCAAGTCAAAAAAGAATTTTCCTATAGGAGATTTTAATAAAAAGATAGACCCTTTTAACATTATCTTACCTGTCATGGCCCAGTTCGACATAATGCTTGGCATAAGAACAGTTCTGCTGTTCGAGATGTGTTTTGAGAAGAGATGCATTTACATCAAGCAAGTTGTCAGAGAAACCTCAATTTAGATGTTAAAATTGAAACTGGAAATGTATCACCGAAAATATTAACAATGTATTTGCAGTTTGTGAAGTGAAGAAGTTCTCAGAGCATATTATGCAAAAATTGTACTTAAGATGTTATTGGGAATTGTCAACAGTTTATAGTCTCACTGTAATGGTGTCGTCTTGAATCCCATCACCACAACCATGCACACCCACACACTAACTCTAGGGTACTGCTTTCATATTTCAAAGGGTTTGTCGATAATACACACACCATGAGTCACCTTTCTGGTATTTCCTTTTGGTGTGTGGGTTTTCTTACCATTACATAATTTTTTGTTGATAACCCCTGCTGTCATTTTACCCTGTATGTGTGTGCATGCTTACCCAGTATGTGTGTGTACATCAGGGTGTCTAAAGCACTTAGGCACTTATCCTCCTGACCTCCTGCACACAGCCATATCTCTGCTCTAACTGGGTGTGATAGGTCTGGGTGTCAAGTTTTTAAAGAGCTTCTCCCGAGCTTCCTGTGGGAGTCTGGGAGCTGCAGTATCGATGTAGTGTAGTGTACTAAGCCACTCAATAATCAGAGTAGGAGTTGAAAGTAGGAGGAGAGTACTTTCAACTTACAAGTAAATAGTAGCCATAAAAATAAAGTGCCGTTGAGTACACACTTCTACAGTGAAACTGAATTATTCTTAGTTTTAGGAGTATTTAAATGCAGAGTCACCTGAGAAATGTTGTTTTGTCATTTGACCATCAATCAACTGTGTAGATCTCCTACTGACCAGAAACTGAATTCCTGCTAGAGCTTTCATTTCCTCCTGCAAAATAAAGATTCAAAATATTAAATCAGAGTGACCAGCCCACTCATCTAAGGCTAGTATTGTGGTTCTCTGAAGGTACACGTCAAAGTATCTGGGGGTCTTTGTAGAGAAGGGTGTTATGTTAAGAGCAGCTGATTCACTCACCTCCTAATCTAACAAATGCATTCTCTGGACGTGAGTGTTAAGCAAGCTGAAACAGAAAAAAACAAAATCATACTCAAAATTTGCAGTCATTTAACAGTCATGTTATCGTCTTGAACACACCCCCCCCCCCCCCCCCATGCATATTTTTCAAGAAGCCAGAGAAGCATGCCCCAGCCTTAAAACCGTGGATTTATACTGGTGTGTTCAAAAACCTAGAAGCATGTAAATTCTGCAACCTTTTAAGAGTACAACCACTGTCCTCTGAGTCTCGCGTTGCCAGACCCTCCTCCAAAGCTCACTGGAGGAGAGTCCGGCTACTCCACATAGCATTTGGAGATGGGAGGAAAACGTGCTCTGGTTTATTGGCATTTCTTTAAACCAATCACAATCGTCTTGGGCAGTGCTAAGCACTGGAGAAAAGCTGCGGTGCCGCTGCAAAATAGGCTCGGAAGGAACTTGTTTTAGTGGAACGTGTACGTTCAAAAGTTGTTTTAGTCGTCCAACAGACAACTCAGATTGCACAGATAGTCTAGCTAGCTGTCTGGATTTACCCTGCAGAGATCTGAGAAAAGGTTAACCATAGTCCTCATAAATCAACCAGAGTTTAAAATGCCAACACAAAGGAGGCCCAAGGCAACGGATATCCGGCCTAAATGAGTAAAATACAGCAGATTTTCTGGTGACAACGGAGCAATCCCAGAAGTGGAACGTCAAGGATATAGACTACTGTCCACCCTCACAGCTGCTAAGCATGAATCCATGAACATTTCCCAGTCAGCTTGTTAGTCTAACCAATAAAGCTTCAGCATATCTCGGGTGTGGGTAAATCATGTAACAATGGGATATTGATTTTTTTTTTTTTTCAAAATCAATCGATATTGCAATTTAGATTAAGTAACTTATCTGAGAACACTTGCTGTGGGACTTCAAAAACTTCATTAACATGTTTGTTCTGACCTGATGATTTTTTTATTCAGTGGCTCATAATTAAACACACCAGCCAACTCTATTTTTTCTGTTTGTCTTGCAGATATTTCCAGGATTGCCTACTACACAGGTGAGAGCAGACCCTGAGTGTTTTGTACACACCTGCTACAGCACTGATAATCTCTCAGCTGCTGCTTCACTCACACATTCAGAGTTTGTAGCAACTTAAGTGTGATCAGGTCATCACAATAGATGAGGCACATTAGTGTGAAACTCCATTAAATGACCTTAATAATAGTTTGATAAGACAATCTTAACACATCGACCACTTATGAGCCTTTTGTTTTGTTTCTGGAGCTTTTAACCACGTCTTCACCAGCTAATTAAAATCGGCTCAGTTGTCATGGAGTTGGCTTAGTTGTCATCATGTGACCTAAGTTTCACATTTAAATCATGTGACGACAACTAAGCCAACGCCATGACGTCCGAGCCTACATGCAATTTGTGGGTGAAGACTAGGGGTGGGAATCACCAGAGGCCCCACGATACGATATTATAATGATACTTATGTCACGATAAGATATTATTGCGTTTTTAAACATATTGAGATATATTGCAAATTATTTCCTTTATCTATTTTTTAGTAAAGACCATGAGATGCAGTTGAAATCTCCGGAAATGTAAATTAGTAGTATTAGTAGCATTAGTAAGTGGACCTTGAGTTAAGGTTATTTTGTCAAAGATGAGGAACACTTTTATTTAGTATTACATTGTTTCATGAAAGGGATTACAGTGTAACTAAGAACAAGTATGCTTATAAGATTACTCTGTCGACTATACCTATAGTATATTGAGGAAAAACTAAATTACATGCAACTCTTCATGTAGAAAAATTGCTTTTCAAATAATCAAAAAGTCTGAACATGCTCTGGGCTAGATCATATGAATTATGACTCAGTCATGGCATCATGCCCTGAAGGAAGGCCTTGCTGGCCAGTCATATCAGATGAATTAAGTTACCAGTGTCCTGCAATTCTCATTTGTTGCCAGCTGGGAGGAAGCAAGAGAATAACAATGGCATTTTCAATACAGAAGCAAAGTTGGACAGGATGTTCAAGGGTAATTCCAGTGTGTGTGTGTGTGTGTGTGTGTGTGTGTGTGTGTACTGATGTTTTTGTGTTTAGTTTTTAAAACTATGTTTTGCTCCTTCACGCCTTAGGTGATTACTTTAAGATGTGGAGTCTTCATCAGTAAGATCCAAGGGGGTAAGCTTCGCTTCAGAGCTCGAACCTCCTATGGCGCCATTTTGATGCTACAAAGCGATCACCCAACGTTAGCATTCCATTGACTGCCATTCATTTTGACGTCACTTTGACAGTGAATAACTTTACATCTGAAGCGTTTAAAAACTCTATTTGTCCATTGTTTATTTCTAAAGAAACACGACAATGTATAAAAGGCTCCATTACCTTGTACCTCACGTTATGGCTCCGTAGCAGACGTTTTGGTAAAAAATAGGCTAACGATTGTGTCATAACCACGCGACTTACTGTCGCATAGTAGAGGAATTACCGTATAGTACAGGAGAAGCTCGCAGGCAGTTTGGACTTACATTAGCTGTTTAAGTTGAATTACTAATGTTAACTAGCATTTTAGTTAGCAATAATTAGCCTGTGCCTATGTTATCTCCTTACATATACCTACGCTCTCCGTCTCTGCAAGATTGGGAATGATTGAGATTTCTCTTGGCACAGCTACCAGAAGACTTACAACTTTCAGACAGGTTGCTCACGGCACATTTACATTGTCTCTCTCAGTTGGAGGCTGCGCAGTAACGCTCAGCGCTCACCGGAAAAGTGCTTCTAACGGCCTTCACTGGTCTCCGTCCACATCAACGGGATCTGTTGGTCCATTCTTATATACAGTCTATGGTAAGATCACTCCATAGGCTTCAGATACTACATTGGACCACTGACATATCTATTTATTTGATTAGCAAGACCAGAGGGGATGCATGGCATCAGTGCAAGTCATTAGTACAACTTGGATAAAATCACATTAAACTGTTGATGCCAACGACACAGAAAGACATGGAATTGTTCCTCCTCTAGGTCAAGGAAATTATAACACAAGAACACGTCACCCTGCAAATAAATATCTTTCAATAGTTGTATTAATTTTTCTAATTATATAATAAATACAACATATAGCACACCATAAATAAATAGTAAAACATGTACATACACAGTAGGAAAGCAACATGAAACCACAACAAAAAGCCCCTGCAAACATTATTGACACATCCCTCCATCCATATCCATGTGTGCTAATTTCTCTTTTTTTTAAACAAAGAACTAAGGAATCATTACATCCTCATTACTGTATTGATAGGGGGAGCTGTAAAGTTGACATTGTCAGTAGTTAAAGGGGCTCTGACTCTAAATGACCTTTTGACATGCAAGTATGAAAACCCCCGGCAAAAGTTTTATTGTTACATGTAGTTCTGAAAGAGTCAGCAGCAAAAGAGTAATGCAGTAAAGTAAAGAGTGATGTGGATTACATGCAGGAAAACACTGTTTGAATTTAGGAAAATAAACAATACGTTTGTAATTCAAATAGCGTTTGAAATTTAACTTCAAGGCATGGGTGCAAACATATTAATTGTTCACTAATAAAATGCAAGGTTACATCAAAGTAGCTTTTACACTTCTGAGGTTTACCTGCATCTTTGAATTTTTATTTGCATTTAGTAGATGGTGAGAGAGAGAGAGAGAGAGAGAGAGAGACTCTGGCACGGTCCCAAAAGAGCGCTTCCCATTCATGGCAACATCCGGCCCCTTGACAAAAGGCTTTCAAAAGTGTACACACACACACACACTACTAAAAACCCCTGCTCCCACCAGATCTTCATAACAATGGCCAATGCCTGAGATGGAGCACAAATTAAAGGAAACCCACATACACACACACACTTCCCCACACACACAAGGTACCATTAAGGTTTCACGTTTCTATGACTTTGCTGTGTGCTTTTGTACTTGTGTGTGTTCACTAACTGGCTGAGGTCTGTTCAGCTCTCCAGTCAGTGTTCAGCCATTTAAATATCCATTTGATTATTGGAGGCTGGCACCTGGTCAGCAGCAACAGTCACGGTGATAGATGCCACTCGCTCGTAAGGATATTGTAGGCACGTTGCCTTGGAGATGAGCATTCAGGGCAGCACCTTGAGCACTCTGAGAGCTGTAGAGCGTAGGACCCCCAAAGTACACGCTGAATGATTTTTGATGTGCAGTATGAAGTGCTATTGATTGAGACCTTGGTTTGGATTTGGATTGCTTGGCATGTTGCTAATAGCTGCTAGTTGACATGCTGGGCACAGCCAGGGCCAATGGCGGTGTTGGCCCAAATGCTCTTTTCTGATCTTCTATGATAGAATATTAGGGTTTGGGAGAATGTTTTTCATTTTCTGTATTTATTTTTCATCCACAATATGTATAGGAAGAAGGATGTGTTATCTGTGCAAGATCAGGGGATGGTGGCAATTTGACTTAGGTGCACGTATTTGGCAAAGGGTTTAGGGGTCCTCCCTCAAGAAAATGTTACGTTTTTCAATAAATGTTTTTTGCAATTTCCCATCATTTTGGACCATTATTATTACTATCATATCAGTCTGAAACATTGGAAAAGCTAGAGAAGATAATAAATAACACTCAAAGCTTAAAGACAAAACTGGCTAAAGAAGTCCACTGGGGACCAACTACAATGATTAGATCTAAGAAAAGTCATTAAGTTAGTTTTGATGCTCACATTGATTTTACATACATTTGGCTTAGGTGGTGGCCAAAATGACTTGGGTGCTGCGTCTAATGGTAGGGAAAACCCTGATATTGAGTTTTCAATGGGCTGCGGGAGTACAGTGGAGATGATTAAGATCTTAATGAAATACTGTAGTTGAGTCTGAGTAGTTAGTTATTTTTCTCTTCTTTTCTCTTCCTTTGAGTTGCATTTGTGATGGTAGCCATACAACATAGGGCTGTTCTGAGGTCAGCTTCATAAACAGAAGCAAAAGGTTTTTTTTTTGTCATTGAACACAAGAGACTAGCAAGATTAGCATATTAATAGTTTCTAGCTCCTCCCTCCAGAAGCCCCCCCCCCCCCCCCCTCTCTCTCTCTCTCTCTCTCTGATTCTCCACTCAACTTTCTTTCTGTTGTGCGGCTCTGTCCACTTTTTCCTCTCATTCATCCTGAAACAATCGCTGCATATTATTTCTCTCTCTTTGTCCCACTGTCTCTGTTTCCTTTTTTTCTGGCTCACTGTTTTCTCTCACTTTCTTTTTCCATGAGAAGAAGATAACTTTTATAACTGTTTGTTTATCACTGAGAACAGTATTTATCTCTCCTTCTCTGTGACCACTAACCAACTGAATGTCCATTGGATCAGCCCTGTACAAGTCGGATTGGGCTGTGAACTTTTGCTGGAGGGGCAGTCTTCTCACCATCACAGGGACTCCACTGAGTGAAATAACCCAAATCCTCTCCTGAGCGATGGTCGTTTGACTCTTCCACGGCAACTGCGTAACTATGGAGTGCAGGCATGGGGCAGACCTTGGGCAAAAAACAAACAGTCTGTTGTCATCCAAGAGGGGCCGCTGAAGAGTAATTTCGAAGTGGACTGAAAAAGAAGAGGAGGGAAGTTTGTGGCTTACTTTACATCTCTGGGGATCTTTCTTGACTTGTTCAGCTGTAGATAACAGGAATGGATTAAGAAGACAAAGAAAGACGTTTTTTTTTTTTTTTTTTACATTTTACCTGTTGATGTGTTTTTGTAGCATCGTCACACTCCATACAATGTGTCAATGGACCAGAATATTGGCCTTTTTTAGGATTACCGCTGTGGAAGTAACTGTTGGCTAACAAAGCTGTTGACAATAGTTGGAGACAAAGATTTCTGCCTTGAAGCAGGAGTGTGTGTGTGTGTGTGTGTGTTGTGGTGTTTTGGTTATGTGAATGTGTTCTTGCAGTTGTATCAGGATCTTGGTGTGTGTATTTATGTAGCTTTTGTAAAGAAAAGATTCAGTGTGTGTGTGATGCGTGGCTGTGAGACCACTAGCTGTCTATCTGTCCTCCGGGCAGACAGACACAGGAAGGGACAGACATGTGTTTCCATGGCAATGAGCGGCTGTAGCCCCTTCCCCATGTGTTGGGATAGAGGTATAAATTAAATCTCCTTAATACACACACACACACACACACACACACACACACACACACACACACACACACAGCCATCAGAGTAATTTGTTGATATAGATAAGTATTTACCATTTGAAATGGGCAAAGTAACACTTATCTTACTGTGATATATCCCTCAACAACTTTGCACTCTTTCCTCTTAAGTTCTGTGTGTGTGTGTGTGTGTGTGTGTGTGTGTGTGTGTGTGTGTGTCCGCTCTCTCCATCTCTTTCTTTCAGGTGTAATTACCTACTAGAACATATCAGTTTTCATTTAATGGAGGACAGAGGAGGAGAAGCACAGGACTAAAGGGAAGCAGAAAAAGAGAGAGTGAAAGAGATCTCACAATTTGTTTTCCTACACAGCGCACACACACACACACACACATACAAAAACACACATCTGGCACACTCATACACACAGACACAGAGGAGGTAGTTCTTGTCGGGCATTCCCAGATGAAGTTACTGTGAAATTCCAGGAAGTGTGTCAATGTCACGACTTCATTTTCAGGAAAAACGTCAGTCTGAGGTGCATTGTCTTTGTGTCATAGAAACAGGCGCTTACATATTGAGCCTTGACCCTGACTGTACTTCTCTCTTCATTTCGCTCTCTAGTATTAAGTTGTTCAGTGTTTTTCATCTTCCCAAAGAACTATCTTTCCAAAGAACTTAGGTAGAATTCAAGTCCACAACATTACAAGCACATCAGAGAGGAGGAGAAAACATGTAGCATCAGTACATAATATTACGTTTGCCCTAATACAATCTTCTCCTATGTATGTGTAAACTCTCGTAGGAAGGATTAAGTTAAATAAAGAAAAATACATTCTCTTCTGATTCTTCTCTATTCTTACTCATTTTACCGATGTTTGATTTGTTCTCTTCTCCTGCCCAGAATATGACAGACACCTAGCAGCAGCAGTGTCAGCTGGGAAAACCATGGCGACGGCCTACCTGGACCCCAACCTGAACCATGCCCTCCTGGGAGGCGCCAAGTCACGGCTGAGCGCGGGGGGGTCGGACCGAACCATGGCTGGCTCCGTGGACAGGGTTCTGAAAGTCTTCCATCACTTTGAGACCAACACTGAACACAGCTGCTGGTCCTCCAATATCAGATATGGAGATGCAACCGATGTCAGGGTAAGAAGAAACACACCCATTATGTCCCACCATGTACTTAATGTCTAGCCTGACAAGCTAGACCCACGTCAAGATGTTGGGTCTGGGAACTCACCATTGGCAGGGCTCAATCCGAGGGGCGGGATAAACGGTTGTCTTTCAAATTACCTCTGCACGCAATAGGATAGCGCTACAACCAAGCAGAGCAACGAAGAAGGTAGCGGAGCTAGTTGATAGATTAAACTTTGGCTGTATCTGGTCGGCAAAACTCTGAACACATCTTCCTTTTTTAAGAATGACTTCAGTGCCGTTCTTTGTTCTTTTCTCAAAGAAAAGCTTAACTCAAGTCTTCCAGAGTCGCGGCCAAAGCCAATTCCAAAGACGCTGTTCGCCAGCAGCAGCAGCCATCTTCTTTGTTTTAAAGTAGCAGGGAATTCACGCGGAACTGTCGCAACTCTGCCGTTATTATGTTAAGCTTGCTCACCGACTCTATACACGATGTGATTGGCCTGACTAGAGTTTGGTTTTTCCAGCTCACAAGCCAACGGAGAGTTGCTAGACCCCCTGGCTGCAAATTACATTTGCTGCCGCTAGGGTGCGTCTAGATTCTAGGCTACTTAATGTCTATATTGTGACAAAATACAGGATACGCCTTACAATTAATTACAATCCAAAACAGTTCAAACTGAAAGTCGGGTGTTATTCTACATTTTTCAAATTGTCAACAAATCCCATGAAAAGACCAAAGCCAGCAATGTGTTGCCTCCCAGTGTTTCCTACTCTGTCTGTGGCACATTTGCAAGCCTATTTGTTCCTCCTGAGCAGGTAATGTTTATCACGTTCACCATCTTAGTTTACGTGTTAGCATGCTAACATTTCCGAATTAGCAGTAAACACAAAGTACACCTGAAACCGATGAGAATATCAATAGTTTTGCAGGTATTTGGTCATATACCAAGTATATAAAAACAAATAACATTTTTGACGATGATCACCAAATTTATCCTGTGGTGAACATTAATGCTTATATACAATTCCATGGCAATGCATTTAGTAGTTGTCAAAACATTCACTTCAAATCACAACTGTCAACCTCGTGGTGGTGGTAGAGGAAATGTAGTCAGGGGATCAACAATGTCAGGAGGATCCATCCTCTGGGGACAGTTCATGTCTGTAATAAATGTCATTGCAATCCATCCAATAGTTGAGATTTTTCTGTCTGAACCAAAGTGGTGGACTGATAGACTGACATTGCCATCCTTAGAGCCAAGCCGCTAGCATTGCTACGTAAACATTACTAAAACGGAGGAAAATAGTGCATTTGCTGGGGACTATTTTCAGCTGCAGTTTTTACCATTATTCTACTAAAACTTAACATTATAACTTTTACGATGGTAATATTTGGTGCTGATTTGGCCCCCTTTGCCCCCTAATGTAGCAAAAGGGGACTTTTTGATGTTTATCCTCAGCTCAAGTTCCTAGCTGTCTGCTCTGATAAAGGACACAGAGTATTTTGCTAGCAAATACATATAATCTCAGGGCACACTGTGTGTGTACGTACGTGTGTGTGTGTGTGTGTGTGTATACGTGTGTTTGTTTACTTAGCAGTATGCTTTTAGATCCACTCCCATGACGTACAAACTACTTACCGCTGCTCAAAATTTAGTGATCGTACAGGACACGTCACTGCACATCTTCTCTCCTCACTTTCTCCTTCAGTATCTAGGTCAGACCCCCTAGTGTTTTTTGCAACTCATGGTTCTGTGAGCATTATCATGCATGTGTGTATGATGTCTGTCAACTTGTTTGGGTGGGAACGTCATGTTAAATCACTTGAAGTCACCTACACACACATGCATAGACTCATGCCCTCATTGACCTGATGCAAAAAGCCAGACATTAACATGAGCATAGTTGGCACACTGAGGTACGACAGACGGACTTCTTTATAGACTGGCTAACTGTTTTTGTCCACTGGGATTCTCTGTTTTATTTAGCACTCACTACACTGATATACATTTGTTGGGTCACCACATCTAGAGCAGTACCACCGTAGATAAAGGTGCACATTTTTTTGTGATTTTGCCCGATTTAGCCTTATACACCGGTGCTAAAAGTAATTTCTGCAGAATTTGTACTTTATCCTTAAATTATATCAGTGTTGAGTCTCACAATAGTGAGTGTAACTGTGCAGGGGACGTGGGTAAAAAAAAGTATAACAATAACATCGTTCACTCTTTGTCACCAGGGAATCATCCAGAAGATTCTGGACATCCACAAAGTGCGCTGGACGTCTTGTTTTGGCCTGCGTCTCAGCAACAGCCAATCCAGAGACCAGGTGCACTGGCTCCACCCTGATATGGGTGTGTCCCACGTCAGAGAGAAATATGACCAGGCACGACCAAATGAGGAGTGGAGGTGAGAGAAGGAGAGTGTGTGTGTGTGTGTGTGTGTGTGTGTGTGTCTATCTGTGTGGGTCTGTGCGTGTGTGTGCGTCATCTTCTGAACATTGTGTTTGATTGTGCTAATGTAGCATATTGAATATTCTATCAATTACAGTAAGCTTACAGTTACTTACAGTGTCACTTACTGCTTATGGCTGCAAATGCAGAGTGGTTGTAAAAGTGCTGTCAGACCAGATTTCCATGTACAGACAGGATTGTGGGAAGGGTTGTGAGCATAAACCTTGGGCATTAGCATGGCTAGCGGGCTAACAACAGCAGTCCACAAAGTTGTAAACCATACAGCTTCTGATTAGCTAAGTAGTGTCAAAGCCATGCAGTTATTTAAATGAGAGTATAAACAATTAATACAGTGGTATGAAAAAGTTTAGGCACCCATCTGAGGCTGCATAATAATTTACTCTGTCGTCACAGAAAATGATCACAGTGGCATGCCATTCATTTTCTAATAAAAGCTGAGTACTGGGGTATTTTCCAAAGATTTTTAGTGTAGCAATACTAAGTTGTATTAAATTTAATCAGATATGAAAAAAATAGGCTATGCAAAAATTTGGGCACCCTTGTCATTTTGTTGATTTGAATACATGTAACTACTTAGCACTGATTAATTGGAACACACAGTTGGTTTGGTGAGCTCATTAAGCCTTGAACTTCATAGACAGGTGCATCCAATCATGAGAAAAGGTATTTAAGGTGGTCAATTGCAAGTTGTTGTTCTCTTTGACTCTCCTCTGAAGAGTGGCAACATGGGGGCCTCAAAACAACTCTCAAATGACCTGAAAACAAAGATTGTTTAACATTATGGTTTAGGGGAAGGCTACAAAAAGCTTTCACAGAGATGTAAGCTGTCAGTGTCCACTGTGAGGAACATAGTGAGGAAATGGAAGACCACAGGCACAGTTCTTGTTAAGGCCAGAAGTGGCAGGCAAAGTAAAATATTGGAGAGGCAAAGGCGAAGGATGGTGAGAACGGTCAAAAACAGCCCACAGACCACCTCCAAAGACCTACATCATGTTGCTGCAAATGGTCACTGTGCATCGTTCAACAATTCAGCGCACTTTGCACAAGGAGAAGCTGTACGGGAGAGTGATGTGGAAGAAGCCTTTTCTGCGCACACGCCACAAACCGAGTCGCTTGAGCTACGCACATTTGGACAAGCCAGCTTCATTTTGGAATAAGGTGCTGTGGACTGATGAAACAAAGATTGAGTTATTTGGTTATAACAAGGGGCGTTATGCATGGTGGCAAAAGAACACAGCCTTCCAAGAAAAACACTTGCTACTCACAGTAAAATTTGGTTGAGGTTCCATCATGCTGTGGGGCTGTGTGGCCAGTGTCGGTACTGGGAATCTTTTTAAAGTTGAGGGTCGCATGGATTCCACTCAATATCAGCAGATTCTTGAGAATAATGTTGAAGAATCAGTCACAAAGTTGAAGTTACACCGGGGCTGGATATTTCAACAAGACAATGACCCAAAACACTGCTCAAAATCTACTCGGGCATTTATGCAGAGGAACAAGTACAATGTTCTGGAATGGCCATCCCAGTCCCTAGACCTAAATATCATTGAAAGTCTGTGGGATGATTGGAAGCAGGCTGTCCATGCTCAGCAGCCATCAAACCTAACTGAACTGAGATGTTTTGTAAGATGGAATGGTCCAAAATACCTTCATCCAGAATCCAGACACTCATTAGAGGCTATAGGAAATGTCTAGAGGCTGTTATTTTTGCAAAAGGAGGCTCTACTAAATATTGATGTGATTTTTCTGTTGGGGTGCCCAAATTTATGCACCTGTCTAATTTCGTTTTGATGCATATTGCACATTTTCTGTTAATCCAATAAACCTCATTTCACTACTGAAATATTGCTGTGTCCATCAGTTATTTGATAGATCAAAATGAAATTGCTGATCCAAACACCCAATTATTTATAAATGAAAATCATGGAAATTGTCAGGGGTGCCCAGTCTTTTTCATACGACTGTATTTTATGAACAAGAGGTCAATCTCACCATTTCTCTCAAATTTGCTGGACATTGGAGAGCCTCGCAATGCTGTATGTCAAAGTTTAATCAGATTAAACTCTACACACAGTGGAAAAGATGGGGTCAATTTGTCAAGTCTCTGCCTGTTTCTCATAGAAGTTAATGGGAAGTGAAATCTGTTGTAACAGCACTTTAATTATGCAGCCAGCAGGCAATGACCAAGGATAGTTTAAAATTGAGGTGTTATCATCTCAAAACATTACCAGGCGGAGCAGCTTTAGCTTTAGGAGATTTATGAGATGCCAAAGACAAAATGACAAAATGTCGTCCAGCTTGACTTGACTTTTTGTGGCAGGTGCGTGCAAGAACTTGAGGAAAGAACATCAAGAAAAGCTGTGAAGTTTCCCTTTATAACCAGTGTCCTTGATGTTTAACGTGACTTATTTGGCCATGTAAATTTAGTCAAAGTCACGGTCTCCTTAAACAGCTAGCTTCAGCAATCTGCCCTATTGTACACCAAAATAGCAGAAGTGATTTATTGCATGAAAAATAGTGCGACCCGTCTGTTGTCTGGTGATGGGAGGTCTTGTCTGTGTGTGTGGTGCTGTGTGGTTGAGTTGGTTTGGCAGTTTGAATGTTAATTCACTGGTATATATTACATTTATTGTGGCTGTCTGGGTGCTAATGCTATTGTGAGGTAGAGACTTTTTCCACTGTGGACATACAAAGAGAGAACCAGATGCATGCTTTGTCTGACTTAGTCAACAACTCTCTCTGTCTCTCCTCCACTGATTTTGCAATCAGTCTTCTTATTTGCATTCTTGCAAATCAATTTTTTCCTCACCTCCCATCTCTGCCTCTCCCTACTCCTTCTCTAATCCTCTCATCTTCTCGTCATCCTCTCTTTAATCATGTCTTCTCTTTGATTGATTTAATCTAATGCCTTTAGTTGAAACGTCTGTCCTCCTTTCCTTTCCTCTCCTCTGCTCTCCACTTGGTTCTTAAATTGATTTATTTTGATGTTTTTGTCACATAGAAGACAACTCAAACATATCACTGTATCCCAACATTTATTTCCAGTGGATACAGAAGCTGCAAGTTTTTGTACAGTATGAAGGCCAAGACTCGTTTTTTTGCTACTTAATGCCTACCATACACTACTAGAAGACTGAACAGACTTTGAAAAGACTGAAGTCTGACACCATCTCAAATCTAAAGACAATCATCTCACATCTAACGTTAAAGATTGTCATAATATGTAAAGACTGGGGATCTTGCAGGGTCACACATTGCAAGAAAAATGTAATTAAGCTAGCTAGCTCCCGCTAGCGTTAGCTGGTAACTTTAGGGAAAGTTTGCCGATTTTCTGTTCTGCTGTACATGCAGATGAATAGCGGCAGTACCCGAAGGTCTAGGTGCGTTTATCCGCCGGTAAAACTCCTGTTGGACAACACTGGCTCTAGCCATTTGCTGCTTCCTGTTTAGTGCTGGAGGGAGCGCACCCATTGGTTGGTAAAACTTACGATAATATCAAACACGTTTCATTTTGTCGGAACGTCAAAGCGGGGAAAACTTTTTTAGTTTTATGACCACCTTACACCCAACGATTGAGATGACGGGAGTGCGCCCCAACTCTAGCAAGACTCTCATGATTTCATTCCGATATTGGAAATTAGTCTGCGACAGTGGAATCGCTTGAAAAGTCGTTTGGTGTAAGGTCGGCATAAGTTGGAAAAATTGCACTGTACATAACACACTCACCCTCCCTTTCTTCTTGTCCTCTGTAGGTATGAGTTAAGGATCCGGTATCTTCCAAAGGGCTTTGTGCAGCAGTTTACAGAAGACAAACCTACACTCAACTACTTCTACCACCAGGTACACACACAAACAAAGCACAACACAACACAAATACAAACACATTTCATTTCCTGCCAGCAGCTAGCCTGCACTGAGACATATGGCACTGCTTGAAGGACTGTGTGTTTGCCTTTAGGTAATCTAGGTCAGCAGGACTGCAAGTGTATTTGTGTGTGAGATACATGGCTTGGCATTTATTGTTTGTAAAAATAAATGTTTAAATAAACATATTTTTGTGATGTGTATTTGTGTCTCCCAGGTGAAGAATGACTACATGACAGAGATCGGGGAACAGGTGGAACAAGATGTAGCTCTCAAACTGGGCTGTCTAGAAATCAGGTGGGATTTTCTCACACTACTGAACGGAGGCTTTCTTTTAGGACTTATACTGAATACTACAAGATTTTTTTTATGTTCCATGGCTATTCTTTTTTTACAACGTGCGTGTGTGTGTGTGTGGGTGTGGGTGGGTGGGTGTGTGGAATGTATCTGACCATGTTCTCTCTCTGTTCTGCTGGTTTGATTTCAGGAGGTTCTTCAAAGAGATGAGAGGAAACGCCTTGGACAAGAAATCCAACTATGAACTATTGGAGTAAGTATTTTCTTCATGAGCAAAGTGCTGCAGCAGCTTATAACCTCTCTGGTACATCACATCCTTCCTCTACCTGGAAATATTTTTGTAACCCAACAGAAAAACAACACAGCGTCTCCGTTTTTGGTACGGCGTTTATATGCAGTTCCTAGAAATCTGGATACGTGAAAAAACAATAGACAGAATTTCATTAGCAGTACAAGAGTCTGGAAACATTTAAAAATTGTTCAGTTCTGTTGCAGTCCAACTTTGACTCGACATGTTTTTACATTTACTGGTGCGAAGAAAGTCTGCAATCTAGCTACAATTATCATTTTTGAACAACACTGTGTTTATTCAGCACCCGATCATGTATGTTTAATACTATTTTTTGTAGATTAATTTGGGTTTGGCTGCTCTGTCAGTTAGCTCTCTTGGTTGCTCCACGTGTTGAGCCACCATCAGCTCCCTGGTAGATGGATGTCGATGAGGAACATTAACAAGCTCTGGTCCTAACAAGGCTTGGCTCTAACGTGGTCGGATTCTAATGAGCTGCCCTATTCCAATGAGGTCTTTCTTTCTGTCCATCAGCCTAACGAGCTCTCCAATTAATTGAGAAGAATGACCTCTGTCTTTCCACCGATATCTCTTTGTCTCTCTTCTTCGACCTCTCAGTCCTTCTCTGTCTCTGTTCTCTAGCTCTTGTCCTCTATTTTTGTCTGCTGTTCTCCTGCATTCTCCCTCGCTTTGTTTTTTCTCTATCTCTCCCTTGCTGTCTCTCTCTGTTGATTGAACAAGATGTTGTGTCATGCATATTTTAAACCAACAACATAGGGAGAAGGAAAGTGCTGTCGGGGCTTTGGATACACCAAACTGACAGTTGGCCATCGTGGCTCTTGTTGAGTGTTTGTGGTCGATCGCCGCCCATAGTTTCTGGGTAGTGTCTGTTGTTTCACCCATTTAATTTCTCTTTTTTTTTCACCTCTGCCTTTTCTTTTTCATCAAATAGCAAAAGACCAGAATTGAACATTTTATTTTTAGTGGGTCCATGATTTCCGAATAATTCCCTTTAGAATTTTCAAGGAGTTCACTTGAAAGAGCTTCCTCTTTTGCATGTTTTTTTGTAGGTTACGCTAGGAAAAAATTGGAGTTAATTAACTGGAAGTGTGTACAAATTGAACACTATCTCTATTTTCCCCCATCCTTTTTTACCAATTGCATAGTTCTTTCCAGGAAACCTTTCAGACATAATGAGGACATTTACAAACCCATTTTGTTTGTTTCCAAAGTTTATAATAAAACAGATTTGCATTAGTGTGAAAATGGTAGACTAGTTTGATTTGTTTTCATTTCTACACTGTTGTTTGGTGTAGGATGACAGGCTTCTGCCTGGTTTGTTCCATTTATGCAGCCACTGGACATATGTGCATGTTGGAGATCAGCTGTTTGTATTTGGCTGTAGTCCTTGTGGTTTGTTGGCTAATGCAACGCGTTTAATCAGTGGGCCTTCATCAGTGCTTGTTCTTTGAGGTCGGCTTGGTGTGTCATCTTTCAGAGCATTATATTCTTTGTGCTTCTTCCTGCTCCTGTGATGTGCGCAACTTTGATTTTGAGAGAGAGGACAGTTTTAGGGGTTAAATACAGCACGTTTTATACTTTTTATAGACATAATGCACAGCCCTAAGCAAAGTAGTAGTATTTGTACGTGTGTTTGCCACAGTGGAGAATATTTTATGCTGAGACAAGCCTGGCAGTTTAGACAGCCAGGGCAGCACTTGTATCTGTGATTTACAACTTACTTGACAACATCTGCACTGCCCTTAAATTGAAATCCCAACACTGTAATAACACTAAAATAATAATTGACTGATATTTGACTATGTTGGAGAAATAGGATGATGTAAGCTCTCTGCCTATTCCCTACTCTCTCCCTCAACTCGTTCTGTCCTCCTCCCCCTGTTCTTGTCTTCTCTCCAGAGGAGTTATTAGCTAGCTTCCTGTTTTAGCTCTGCACATCTTTCTTTGTCTCTGTTGTCTCCTTCTTTGTACTCCTCCCTGCCTCTCTCTATCTCTCTCTCTTGCTTTTTCCTTAGCCCCGTCTCTTAGGAAAAGATGAGCAGTGCTCTGTATAGTCCGCACTTAGTCATAGCTTTCTGTTTCTGTTTTCTGTTTCTCGTCTTCAGTTGTCTGTCCTGCCTAACTGTATCTGTCTATAGATGTTGTTTGGTAATTTCTCTACATAAGAAAAAATAAGCTGCTGAAATCAGATAAAGACAGAAGTGGTTGTCAATTAACATTCCTCTGTGTCATTACAGCACAATAATTATGCTGCTCTCTTCCTCTCGTATCTCTCTCTGTCTCTTTCCAGGAAAGACGTTGGTTTGAGGCGCTTTTTCCCAAAAGATCTGTTGGATTCAGTCAAGGTGAGATTAATGCCTTTAAAATGGAGATCAAAAGAGAGGTGGAGGAGTATATGTGTTAGGTTCACTTTCTCTTCTTGAAATGAATAAGAGGGTTTCTGATCTAAATGTGGGTGTCCTGGTAGGGTGAGTAAGTAATGCTCTCCCCTCATTCAGCAGCTGCTATCATAGTGGCCCAGCTGCTCCAATGGAGTTACTCAGTTACTAAAAGTAACCAAAGCGCATGGTTTATAGGCAGCTTCCTAGTGAAAGTGAATGTGCCCTTGAGCCAAGTTTCAGAATGTTTTACTTGATGTGTTGTCAGACCCAGGCTGGCCTGGCTGACAAAGTGTGAAGCAGTCCAAAGACTCATCACGATAGAAATTAAATCTTGGCCGACTAACCAGCGCAGTTTAGGTGAATGGAAATGAGTGAGAGAATGAATAGGAAAATATGATATTTTTACCTGAGAACCTCCTTACATACAGACGAGTGTGATGAATGTAGTTTTCAACAGTGAAGAAACCCTGTTTTGCAAGCCTCACCGTTGGAGGAATAGTTTGACATTTTGGGAAATACACTTAAACGCTTTCTTGCCGAGAGTTAGATGAGAAGATTGATAGCACTGTCATCACTGTCCAGTAAATATAAGGGTACAGCCAGCAACGGGTTAGCTTAATTTAACACAAATACTGGAAACGGGAAACGGCTAGCCAGGATTTGTACTGAAATTTAAATTTGTTGGTTATTAAATCATCAGCATCCTGCAGGTTTAATAACTTTCGTTGTGGAATTAACACACATGTTAAATAAGCTTTTGGTTAGAATATTGAATATATATTTTGTCGTCGTCGCAGATTTTGGTTGTGTATGTTTGCATGTGATGGGTGGGTGTGCTTGCACAATTAACAGTGTCTGTGTCAGTGATAAATTTACGACGTGTGTGTGTGTGTGTGTGTGTGTGTGTGTGTGTGTGTGTGTGAGGCCCCAGTGACCCGAAAAGGTCTTGATGTCAGCAGGCGGGTGGACAGATGCTCTGCAGAGGGAGGGAAACTGTTTGTGTATGTGTGTTGTGTGTGTGACCCTAAGGTCATGTTTAAACCCACTTTCTCTTTCCAACAATGAGGAGGGAGGAGGAGGTGTCAATGTGCGTCTCCTTTTAGGGTCCCCCCGTCTGTCCAGCCCTGCTGACTCCCCCCTCATCACTGACTTTACCCCTTCTCCTCTTTCTCTCTGTTTCTACTCCTTTGGCAGATATGACAACACACACTCCCCTGAATCCTGCTTGATAAGCCACGAAGATGCACTCAGTGACATATGTGCAGTTAAACATCCATTCATTGGCACACCTGACTTGATTATAGATGTCAGGACTGACGCTGTAATGTACAATGGCTTATACTGATTTCTATTTGATCATATATGGTCTGTATATATATATATATATATATATATATATATATATGGCCAACACATCTAAATGAATTTAAGAACAAAAAGAGAATGAGTAGAGGTATACGTTACATTTAACATCATGAGTTTTAGAGCTGAAGCAATGAGCCAAATAATTGATTATTTAGAGCTGAAGCAATGAGCCAAATAATTGATTATTTTGACAATTCTTGTTGTTTTTCAAGCAAAAATACCAAAAATGTTCTGGTTCCAGCATCTCAATTATAACACTTGAATAATAAAAAAAATAAAATTGGGTGTTGAACTGTTGGTAGGACAAAAAAAAGACGTGAAGTCTCTGACATATATGCTCTTGCATACATACGTGTGTGTGTGTGTGTTGTGAGTGTGTGCACAGCTGTCATTTACGTTTCTGTCGTTTGTTCTGGTGAAAGAGAATGGTAGTCATTTAATGGGATTATTCACCCTGAATGGACTCTACTTCCACACACACACACACACACACACACACACACACACACACACACACACACATCAAACCTCAGAGCAGATGGCTTTGGTAGTAAACAGTGACTGATGTTAGCTGTGGTGAAAGCTTTATAGAGAGAAGAGTGTTCATTCATATTGACAGGCTGGGCAGCAGGTTTAGTAAAACTGACCTGTAGTGGCGTTGGAGATCAAAGTTTGATCAACCAGCTTGAGCCGTAGAGTCTGTGTCATCATCAGATTGAGCACAAAATGATTTAGTGATACTGCAGTGAGATTTCTTTATTTCACAAGAAATTAATGTTATTTTGAAGAAATATTTGCATCAGAGCAGACATTTTTAAGTATTGTGAAAGTATATATTAAGTATATTTTCTACAACAGGTCTAAAATGTGTTTACATACTATAATGATTTGAGAGCGCAATCATCAATTAAATGTCTGTCAATATAGTCTCTTCTGATTTGTATTATTTACATTATGAATATTTGTTTAGCTTTTAAATGACATCTAGAACGTATATGGAGAATAATACTATTGTATGTATTGGTTAGGTACTATTTATTACAGTGGATCTGGATTGTGTGCAGTATTAGGATTAATGACTCAGTAATCAAAATAAATACATATATATTATAGTCATTCATTAACAGGACGTTAGTGGTACAGTTATGGATCATAAACTAAACCAGCAGGGCTATAGTGCATGTATCCTAGGATAACATTGATATGTACATTAATACATAATGAAATTTAATGAAAGACATTTAAGCAGTGTTGGGAAGGATGCTTTCAAAACGTATTCCAATACAGAATACATGCCTAAAAATGTAATTTGTAACGTATTCGTATTCAGAATACGTTATTTAATCTGAGTAACGTATTCTGAATACTTGGATTACTTCCACATTGAATTCCATTTTATAAGTGTAGGAATGCGGCCATCACATGCAGCTTACTAAACAGGCCTATTCTGGTGTGTTCTTCTGTTCTAACTGGCTGAATGTGTACCTGAACAAGCAGATTGATTGTTGTATTTGTAGTCCTGAACTGTATAATCTAACCGCAGTCTTGCTACCATGAGCTAATTTTAGCTAACGTTAGCTAGCATGTCAAACAGTCTTTCAACGGCTCTGGGGCTAGTAAATCAGCACATAGGAGAATGTAAAGTCGACTATAAAATAGCAAGGTGACCAGTAAAACTACAGCAGACGACTACCCTTGGCTAATTAAAAAAATAACTGCTTCTTCAGGTTTGAGGTGGAGTAATTTGGACGCTGAAAGGAGGTTGGTTGCTGGCAAGCAGAGGTTGCATTGCACAGTTATATATATATAGCTGTTTGAATTTTCAAGATAGAAACGCATTCCTGCCCTGGCTCTGTTGTGCCGGTTCCGGCTCCATCTCTACCTCCATCAGTGATCACGCAAATAGCTCATTTTTTCGTTTTCATATTGGGGCTTCTAGAAAATGCATGGAGTTGCCTTAATTTATTCAGAGAGTGAATAAACTCGTGAAACAGAAGTATTGTCATGTAATCCATTGATTTCAACAATGTAACTGTATTCTAAATACCAACTATTTAAATTGTAACTGTAACGGAATACAGTTACTCATAATTTGTATTCTGAATACGTAACGCCGGTACATGTATTACGTTACACTGTATTTAAGTCAGTGAAAAAGCAAGTTTTTAAAAAAACCTGATGAAGACATGGTGAGGTTGAAACTTTTTTTTTTTTTTTCAAAGATTATTTTTGAGCTTTTCCGCCTTTATTTGATAGGACAGCTAGGAGAGAAAGGGAAGAGAGATGGGGGAGACATGCAGGCAATCATCACAGGTCAGTTTCAAACCCTGGACCGCTGCGTCGAGGCATAAACCTCTCAATATATGTGCACCTGCTCTACCCACTGAGCCAACCCGGCCACAAACTGGTTTGTGTTTTAACCAATATGCCCAACTAAATATAGGCTTTTAATATAGCTCCTCTCTTCACTCTGTCTGAGTGCCAGAGGAACATTTTCTTTTCTGTGATAAAATAAATGTAATAATTTTGATTGGAAAGAATAGGCCGTTATGACACAACATACAGTAATATTAAACCAAAACTCCAAAATACCTTAAGACACTACTGGTACAAATCACAGAGGAAACACAGAGACGTTACACTGTACACACTGCTATCATTGTGTCCTTCCTTCTCTAAACAGACTGATGAATTTAAAAAAAAAGAAGTATTGACTGTGACTGGTCACCAGAGTGACATAACTGGTCAGTCATGTTGCTACAGCGATGGTTAGAATGGTGGTGGGGAGTGTGATAGCCACTCGCAGTACTTCCTCTCAGGAAGGGTGGACACTGTAGACTGACAATATCTGTGTGTGTGTGTGTGTGTGTGGGGGGGGGGGGGGTTCGAGGAATTAAAACACTGATTCTATCAAGAACACACATAAGCGCGTAGACATAATATTCTGTGATCATTTGTGTGTTATGACATCTGTTGAGATGATGCACATACACACGCATGGCTGCACACACAGTAGCATTGTAGATAAATGTGTGTTTGTAGGTTTCTGGATTCCTTCAGGCTTAATGAGTAGACAGCTGGCAACAGGGCTCTGTAATGCTGAAATTAAGTGTAGGTATTCATGCTTTATATTTAAAAATGAATAATACGAAATAGAAAATAGCTCAACAAAATGGATAATAACAAAAAAAGATATTATTATTATTATTATTATTAATATAGATTATTAATCCTTATGTGAATGATTTTGCCCTAAAAATGTAAAATGTTTAGTACACTGTACATCTTTAGGCCTCATTAGTCTCCCTTGAAATCAGTCAATTGCTTGTGTCTAAGTCACATTTAAAGTCAATAAATCAAAACAGTTGATTGTTTTTTGGTTGCAGTTTTAATTGTTAAACTGTTTTTTATTTTGTATAGAAACCTTAATGTGATGAGTGAACCAGTCTACTGTAAATCCACACATGCTTTTTTTTAAAGTCTGGTCTGTAGTGCACTAAATCCCCTCTAATCTTTATCTTAATCTATACATGGAGAACTATTTATAGTTACAGATTGTCTGTACTTTTTGTGTGCTTGTGTATTTTCAAGTGTGCTAAGTGCTTATGTGCATTTGGACAACACTGTCATCTATATACATTTTGATGCCCTTAATACTGAATATTTGTCATTAGATAAAAGCTCAAAATCATATGAGGGGGAAAAGGGGTTAAAAATGTCATTTTGTCAGGGGCGAATTCCTCTTCATATAAGTCACAATGTTTTTATATATACATCAGATGCACAGGATTATATATAACATTGTATGTGTGAGCGTGTAAGTGTGTGTTGTGCATCTTTATGTCTACAGAATAATGAATAATGTTCCTAGATGGATTTTCTTTGTCAGCTCCCCATCTGTCTACTCTCTGTGACATAACTGACCTAAAAAAGATCAGGTCTGAAAAACACAACCGTCACGCTACAAGTCTGTATGAGCACTCGCATATAATAAGATCTAAGTTACACTCCACATGAATGGGCACATTCTGATGTTTAATGGAGTGGTAACCAACAGTATCAATGTGTCTTTGTTAATATATTGATGTGAACTAAGAGTGCCCCTGGAATAAAGTGGTGAAGTCAATTTGATTGGAACCAGAGTGGACTATTAGTCAATCAATGTTTTCCTCCCTTAGTGTTTTTGTCAATCTGCACACACACACACACACACACACACACACACACACACACACACACACACACACACACACACACACACACACACACACACACACACACACACACATACTCATGCTTCTATTTTCAGGCGTATCAGCTAAATAATATTGCAAATAAAGTCAGTTTTATTGTCATTTTCTTTCTTTTCCCTCCCTCTCTCCTCTCTTCAGGCTAAAACTCTGCGGAAGTTGATTCAGCAGACGTTTAAGCAGGTAGCCAATCTCAACGATGAGCAGTGCATCCTGAAGTTCTTGGAGATACTTGCACCAATCTACCGCTATGACAAGGAGTGCTTCAAATGTGCACTTGGGGTAAGTTTCTTTCATTCTTGCCTTCAGTCTCCTGTGTCCTGATGTACTCTGAAATCTCTGGTTAGTTGTGTTAGGCTGACACCTTTTGGTGTTATCAGGTCCTGCATGTATCCAAGATATGGTGCTGTGCCACCGAGTGTCTTAAGTTATTTATACGATTTATGCCATGAGCTACAAATACTTCGATCTTGCCTTTTTGCTCTCTTCTTCTTTTAACTTGTATCCCTCCCCTTCTCTCTAATAGTCCAGCTGGGTTATCCAGGTAGAGTTAGCTATCGGGCCAGAGGAAGGGATCAGCTACCTCACTGACAAGGGATCCACGGTGAGTTCTTACCAAGACCACATCTTACTGCGCAGCCAGGTTTGAAGTAGGTTATAAATGGCCTCTGCTTGTAATGTTCCATATAACGAAAACATTTTCAACAGATGTTTTCTAGTCCACAAAAGTTAGCCATTTACTTCAACTGAAAGTACAGGCTTGACTCCTCACTCGTTCATTTGATTATATGAATAGGATTAGCATAGTTAACGTTACATTACATGTAATTTAGCTGATGCTTTTATCCAAAGCGACTTCCAATTATGTGCTTACAACCTTGAAGGTACAAACTCCAGACAACAAGAAGTAAGTGCAAGTATCTTAGCTTTAAATAAGCCAAACCACAAAGAGCCGACAATTGTAATTCTTTTTTTTTTTTTTTTTTTATGAACCAAGTTGGAGTTGAAAGAGCTGTGTTTTTAGCCTGTGGCGGAAGATGCGTAGGCTTTCAGCCATCCTGATGTCAATGGGAAGCTCATTCCACCATTTAGGAGCCAGGACAACAAACAATCAGGATTTCGTTCAGTGATTAGTTGGGACATGATTTATTTCTACTTTTTCTGTGTTCCTCTCTCTGTCCTCAGCCCACCCATTTAGCTAACTTTAACCAAGTTCAGTCCATCCAGTATTCTGCTATGGAGGAGAAGGACAGGAAAGGGATGCTACAGCTCAACGTAGCCGGAGCTGCCGAGGTACTACTTGTCTGTCTGTCTGTCTGTAAATTTGCTCTACAGGTACATTTTGTTTTAAAGCACACCATGAAAAAGTTTAGACACTTTTTCTCAACCTTCCTTAAATTCAGGAAGTGAATTTCTACCTTTCCCAAAAATGTATTTCAAAAACACAAGAGGGTCTTTATGAAACTTATGTACTACAGAGTGAGAACAATGCTGTGGGCTAATTTTTCAAAGTGTTCAATCTGTGAAGCTATGAAAGGTACAGAAGAACGCAAGGTACAACCATTTTCTCACGCTCAGTTTTATTGGTACGTTTTTAGTTAGGATGACCACTTTGGCCTCTAGCGGATACTAAAGAGCTACCATAAGCTGTAGCCCATTGTGGTGTATAGCTTGGCTACTAGGCCCTATGTGTGTGTCAGTGAGTGGCTGAGACTAATGGTTTTCCATGTATAGATTCCACATCATGGTTCTACTCACAGAGAAAGGGTTTCATAACACCCGCTGCTGTATTAGTGGAGTCTTTCCGTTTTATTTGTTTATTTTATAGTATTGGATTCAATCTCTCTCTCTCACACACAACAATACATGTACAAAACTACGCATGCACATACATACTGTGAGAGGTGTTTTCCCCTGACGTAAGAAGCAACTGGAAATCCCCACTGTGCTGTTATGTGTTAGTGTTTGTGTGAGTCTTTGGAGATTATGGCTCTTTGTAACAGGCCTGCCTCTGTTTGTGTGTGTGCAGCCTCTGACAGTTACGACAGCATCACTGACCATGGCAGAGAACTTGGCTGACTTGATTGATGGTTACTGTCGGCTAATCTCCATGGATACTCATTCGTTCATCGTCAGATTTCAGAAAGGTATGAATCTGTTGATCCCGACGTTCTATCCCGCCTCTTTAGTATTATGCAAAAAAAATTAAAATACAACCCTGTACACACCATACAGAGTGTTTACTTTGTTGTGGCAAAAATATACCATAAAAAAAGGGTTAAGAACAATTGTGAGATCTAAATTTCAGTGTTTGCTTTTGAGAAAAATCCATGAAAGTGCAATTTGCAACTGCACAGCTTCAGCAAATAGGGTTATGTCAATATAGATAATATCCCAAGAATATATGCCATCATAATGATAAAATAATACTTTAATAGATGTGATATAATTTCATATATTTTCAAAAAAATCCTAATGTGTGATAATGTTCTTTTCAAACTTTACAGTAAATAAATCAAAATGTTTTTAGACACCACAGACAGGAACTCAATAAAGTGTGATTGATTTGTACTTTTGGACTTTTACCTTATTCAGCAGAGCTTCCTAAAACATTGTTCATGCTGGCAAAATAGCAAAAGCTTTTTGTGATTTGGACATTCATTGTGCTTCACGTTACTCATTCTGATCCTGATGATGTGTGTTTTTGTCCTCTAGAGGGAGAGAGAGCACTGCCTTCAATCCCAAAGTAAGTACCTGTCTTATTCTTATTTTTGTGACATTCAAATTTGCATTACAAAAGTCTATAAACTGTCTTATATCACAACTGTAAGTCATCAGATCTGTTTCATGCAAAGAGGATGTGTTGTAAGGAGTTTTAATTGTAGGTTTACCAGTCCTGTCACACAAATCTTAAATTTCTAAGCCATTTTTTTCCCATCCTTAGCAGTTTAGCATTCTCACTGTTTTCTTATAACAGTTATGTGTTGGCATGTTGCCAGACTAATAAATACATTTTTTACGGCAACATTAATGGCAAATAGCTATTAAAGTCATGACCATGTGTGCTTTGGAGCCTCAGTGCAGCTCTGCTTCAAAATGAAAGTTGATCAGCCTCCTTGTCATTATTTGGGAAATCCTTTACACTCCACAGTTTTTCTGAAAAATAAAACTGCTAGTTATTCCCCTGTATAAGAAGGACAGTAAATCAGTCATTGGGACTTTCAAGGCAGCATCACTTTATCTATGGTTAGACATAAATACTTTTCTGAGAAACTGTTGTTGCTACGATATTATCTAAGAGTGCCAGTGAGCTTAAGTTCCTGTTTCACAGAGTCAGGCATTCTGACATTTTTAATAGGAAACTGCTTGTGTCATTGTCGAAAGTTTGTCACTCTGATAACATTTGACTTGCTTGGTATAGTAGGTTGACAACTAAATTTAGGAACACATGCAGGACAGGTGATACCAAACAAGTGTTAAACGTTTCTCCTCAAACTCATGTAGTAGTGATGGAATGTGGGACAGCTGCTTGTACGGCTCAGTGTAAAACTACAGGAGCTGAATCGTATGTACAAAAGCATCAATGGGAACGCTCATCTGAGTACTTGCACTCATACTCAGCATAACTGTAGAGCCAAGTGTGTGTTCATGTGTTGTGCTATTTTTTTATCTTTATTTTTTAATATGATTTGAATATTTGAATTTGTTTTTTGTTTGTTTGAATTTGTTATTGATTATTGATTATTTATTATATTCTAGATGTGTGCTGTGTGTCTGATATTTTGCTGCTGTATCACTGAAATTTCCCAATTTGGGATCAATAAAAGTCTATCTATCTATCTATCTATCTATCTATCTATCTATCTATCTATCTATCTATCTATCTATCTGTCTGTCTGTCTGTCTGTCTGTCTGTCTGTCTGTCTGTCTGTCTGTCTGTCTGTCTGTCTGTCTGTCTGTCTGTCTGTCAAATAATCTAGCTAGAAACGTTTTGTATACTGGTTCAGTTGACAAATATATATTGTGGTTCATTAAGTACTGATGATATTGGTTTTTAAGCTATTGTTGTTAGCGTTTTGTATCTCTCATTTAATATCTTGGGAACGTGTTCAACACATAGCTGAATAATCAATTAGTCGATTGACAGAAAATGAATTAACAATTTTGATAATGGATTTAGTTTTTCAAGAAAAGATGCCAAACATTCACTGTTTCCTGCTTCTCAATTATTTCACTTTAATATCATCATGAAATGAATATCTTTTAAGTTAAGACCTCATCTTGGGCTCTGGGAAATTTTGATGGGCTTTTTTCTTTTACTGTTTTCTGACTAAACAATTAATATTCTTATCGTAACAATAATTGGCAGATTAACCTATAATGAAACTGTCTGTTGCAGCCCAGTGGTCTTACATTAACATGGCAGTTCAGTATGTCCATAAATAAATGACGTCAAAACTCTAAAAAGACTAATCAGTTTTGAAAAGGTTTCATGACCAAACTATTTATCAATAATTCAGCCTGCATTTTGTTTTTGTTTTAGAAAAAGAGAAAAACTAAACTGGGACAACTTAATTTGAGCCTTTTTATTGGGTTTTTGGCTCAGATCTGCAGGGCCGTAAAAACAAAAACAAAAACTTAATGGGAAACGCTGGTACTGTGGTACAATGTGGAGTTCATTCTGTTTGTTTATCTGTGACCAAAGAAGCCTGGACGTTGTGTGTTCACATTTCACTGTCACTTGATGAAATTCAAACACAAACTTTCTGCTTTACTTTTGGTCATTTCAACTCAAATCTCTCTTTTTTTCTCCTCTCTCACTCTGTCTGTGGTCAAATAAGGAGATACGTTTAGGAGCCAAATATTTTCCACTTAGGGTTTTTAAACACTTGGGTAGTCTCCTCCTCTTTCTCTCGTTCTCTCACTCTGTTTCTTTTTGCTCTCTTTCTCTTTCTCTCTGCCTGTTATGGTCTGTGATGTAAAGATCGTAGTAGAGCTCAGAGGACACAGACAGAGAAACCACGGCAAAGGCAGAGAGATAATTTAAACAGTAAGGGTTAGTTTACAGAAGCAGTTTCAACAGGCTACAGTACTCTTTTAGTGAGATCTGGCTTAAAAAGTCACTGATATGTTTGTTAAAGAGGCTTCGATTTGACCTAGGTATATCTTGTGTTGTGTGTAAATGTTATGTTCTTAATTTGTTTCTTCTTCTTTAGAGTGTCCAATAATGAGAAAAAATTAGAAGCAGTCAGGAGTGGAGTAAGAGCTATCTCTGTCTCAGGTAAGATAAAAATCACACACACACACACACACACACACACACACACACAAACACACAAACACTTACAAATTGACAGGTTTAGGAGCAAGATGAACACTGTCTGATAGCTTTCTTGGCTCCAACTACTGTCTTTCTTCCTCTCTCCATTTCCTCCAACATCTGTTTTCTCTCTCACTCATCTCTCATTGTTTTCTTCTCTGTCGGGACTGCCTCTCCCTCTCTCTCTCTCTCATCCCGTCCTCTCTGTTCCTGCTTTTTTTTGTTTACTTCCTCCTCTCCCCCTCGGTCTTCCACACTTCTCTCCTCTGTACAATCACCCTTTTTCTTTTTTTCCCTCAAACCCTGGTTTTCTTTCCTGCCTGATTGGCTGCAGACCTAGTGACATCGACGCCTCCTAAGCCAACCAAGGCGCGGCGTTTCCTCCTCCCCTTTGTCTTCTGTTCAGATTCGCCGCCCAATGGTATCCTCGGCTCTCATTGGAGTTAGTGGAGGAGCGCGTCCACAAAATTGTGATGTGGCGGAATAATATGCCTGATTTGATGATCATACTTATTGGGTAATATTACATTGCAGTAAAGATGGTGTACAGAAAAACCTAGAAGAAGGAAAGAAACCTATTGATGAAATCAGAAACAAAATTGCATAATAATTGCGTAGTAATTGAGTTGTTTGAAGTATTATTTTGTCTTCCTAGGTTGATTTATAGCACTAATTTGGTCCAGAAAACCAAAATATTAACGCAGTTTTAGTAAAAATGGTTTTGTGGATTTAATCACTTGTATCTGCTGCATCACAATCTCATTTTTAAGGATGCATTCTTCTACTAATCTATCTTTGTCCTCAGTGCCTGGTTGCTTTGACTAATTCAGTTTTACACACACACACACACACACACACACACACACACACACACTTCAACCACAGTAACTGCTTGTGTGGTGCTGCTTATAACCAAGCCAATGCTCTTTAAATCTGACTGGGAAACAAATGGAATTGTGCAGTACTTTCTAACTAAGAGGAAACTCTTTAAACCCTGAGGCAGATGTGTTTTTCTTCCTATCACTAAACAGTTTTTACGTTTTAACTTTCACATTTAAGAACAAGTATTTAGTTTTGAGCCTACCTGCTGACAAAGGCAAAAGGCTTAAGATGGACATTTTCCATTTTCCTCTTTCTAAAAATCTAACTTTCATTCAACAGAGCTATGTGACTGGAAATAGCTAGTGCTGACATACAGACTAAATGTTTCTCTTAGTTCTAGGGTCTTAGTTCAGCACATACCATGCTGTTGAGGTCACTATTTGGTTATTTTTAATCATTATTTTCAGTGTTTTATATCAGTAAATTCAAGTCAAGTCAATCAAGCGGCAGAGCTTAATTCATGGCAGGCTGGCCAAGTGGTTAGAAAGATCGTTCTTCCATTTGAAAGATTCAGGTTTAACCACAAAGTATCTGCCCTGTAAAAGTGTCCTTAAGCAGCTGGGGAAGAAGTTCTGTAGGAAGGAAAGACAGTTGAAATGACTTATGTAAATGAAAATGTAAGCACCTAAATGCTATTGAGTGTTGTGATTCTACTGAAATTCTCTCCATCTATTATCTATATAATGTGTTCTGTACCAAGTTAAATGGATGAGTAAGTGTCCTCCTAAAAAAACAGGTAGCCATTGCAAGGATTTAAAGAAATAGCTGCATCCTCTGTCCGCCAACCATACATTAACTCTCTTACAAATATTTACTGCGTGATGCAGACATCATACTTCATTGAAACCATACTGAAGTTCAAATGCTGCCTTGTGTATTGCTGCCATTTCTTGCATTAGTTCATCTCACCTACATGTGTCTGCGCAGCATCAATGAAAGTTGTTAACCCTGCTTTTTCACCGGAGATATTTTGGAACTTTGCTAACTGCTTGCTGAGTGTTTGGCTTTGCAGATCCTGCAACATCGACCATGTTGTTTCAAGGCTTTTCATGCTCTAACCGCTCTCTCTTCTCTCTCCCTCTTTTCTCTCTGGCTCCTGGTTTTCTCTCTGTCCTTGCTGCTTTCTCTCTCTGTTCTCCTCCTCCTCTGCTGTCCTGTTTCCTGCATGCTCTCCTGGACCCCGCAGAAGATCTTAGTGGGGATGGTAAAGTTTCGCTGTTGTTTATCATTCTCTCTGTTGTCTCTTCTCTATAGTCCTCACTCCAACACACTGCAACCTCCTGGGAAAGGGTAGCGTGTGTGTGTTGGTGTGTGGGTTGATGTTTATGCATGCATTCCTAGATCTTTAACAATGGTGCTAAGTGTGTGCTGTATTATGAACATATAGAGTGATTTAAATAATTTAGAATAAAATGTTTCTTTAGCTAAATGTGTTGTTTCTCATCTTTCTCAGTGATTAGAAACATTAATACATCACCAGTAGCTTTAATGAGTTTGATGTGTTAGTCCAGCTAGAGTGGTTTACTATTTTAGTATTGTGTTTGAGTCTATTTGTGATTTTCTAAATTTTAAAGATGTCTGCTTTCAACAATTGGATACAAAATAATTTCTCTTTAAAGGAACTTCTCCAAACCGCTCTCTCTCTCTATACACACGCACACGCACACACACACACACACACACACACACACACACACGCACGCAAAGTCATGCACACGTGTACTCTCATGCACACAGAGTGGAGTAGGGAGAGGTTGCTGGATTCAAGAGCGGGTGCATTCCTTGCTATAATGGGCTAACTAGATCTCTCTCTCTCTCTCTCTCTCTCTCTCTCTCTCTCTCTCTCTCTCTCTCTCTCTCTCTCTCTCTCTCTCTCTCTCTCTCTCTCACACTCACACACACACACACACACACACACACACACACACACACACACACACTATCGCTCCACTGAAAACAGAAAGAGACATATTTAGACCAGACAAACTTAGAAAGGGTTGATTCTTTAGAAGAAATCCCAAGCTATGTGAGTGAATATGCAGCAATACAAACAATGGACTTCACAGTACAAACTAAGAAATATGTTTAAAAAAATCTTAATATATAGAACTTAAACAATTAAAGTAATCTGCAGATTTAAATGCAAACAAACAAATTGGAAAAGGTTGAAGAAACGGTTTAAAATCAGCTGGACACAGTTTATTATTAAATGTATGGAGACATTGACAAGCCTGGCTTCTGTTGCATAGTTTTATTGAATAAACTATGCCTGATGAAGGCCACCATTTGTTGGCTATGTTGTTAATGCTATGTTGTTTATGGTCATCTAATCTAATTTATCTAATAAAGCACATTTTAGTAGCAGCAACAAAGTCAGCAGAGCTGTTGCTTTTTATCCAGCTTATATGAAGACATTTTTAGAGGTGCAGTCCTTTCCTCTCAAGTAAAACATAAATCATGCACCGCAATGGTTTGGCAAAAGTCATGCCTGTTTCATTAAACTTTTTGTAAACCCTTCTGATATTGGATATTGTACTGATAAACTAATAGTAGTAAAAGTTACAAGCTTAAAGCCTACAGTAATTTAATACACTTCTTTGCTTTCTTGCTGAGAGTTACATAAAAATATGAATACCTCTCTCATGTCATGACCGATAAATATCTATGTGAGCTTTAGAGGTGCTGGTTGGAGGATTTTGTTTTATAGCTTTGACCATAGAGTATAAAAAATAGTGGATGTAGCATTCGTGATGTCACTCATTGGTTTGTGGACTGCCGTTTTGAAGCCTCGAGTTTGGCAATACGGCGTTGTGATACTGATACTGGATGTGATGATTTCTGAGGAGCGGGTGGAGCTGGGGAGGATGATGCGGCCAAGCCAGTGTTGTTTATGGTTGCAATGGTGCTGCGCTAAGCTAAACGCTAAAGGGGGAAAGTTGCTGATTTTCAACCTTTCTGAAGCGAGTCAACCAGTGTAAATGCAGACCTCCAGTTACTGCTTCCATTCATCTGCATGTATGGCAGAACAGAAAATCAGCAAACTTCCCCTTAAGTTAGCAGCTAACGCTAGCAGTAGCTAGCTAGCTTGGTTTGCATGACGCTAAACATGACATTTTTAAGCGACTAAATGTTCCAATTAACTTTAATGAAGTGAGAAGGTCAAAGTTAAATATTAAAACCTGGGCAACTCCCAAAGACAAGTTCATGGCTATTTTAAGTACACAGTGCCATGGTTAGCATTGCTAGGCCTCTGTCCTGATTGGCAGGTCGGTGTGTAGCCACGCCCTAAAGAATGCCCTGCTTTATCGTCAATTTTAAAATAAACGTGACCATAATTTACAAAATGAACATCATGCTGTATTGAAGAAAACTTGAAAGTAGCGATTTAGGCCATAAACTCATGAAAATGTCCACTGAGGTAACAAATAAAGTGAGAAGTAGTCATTTTCCCAAGGACTTCTATAGAAACTGCTATATGATTTGATTGCTAATGTTAGCAATCAAACAATCATAGATGGCTAAAATGTTTTTGAAATGATTTCCATCTTCTGTTATTGTTTTTAATGAGAAAAGTTTATTATTTTATGGATTTCAGAAATTTCAGTATGACACAGACACGCCCACCTTGTGACGCCTTGTTCAGCCGGATCTGTATCCCTTGGCGTTATGCCGTAAACCGTTTGAATCTGAGCATGCGCAACTCACATCTGCACTCGACTCACATCGGGTAGTGATATAGTTGCCCCCTGCTGGAAATTAGATAGAATGCAGGTTTAAGGCTCTTGCGCAAAGGCTTCACTTGTCAGACCCGGTCGGTTCGTCCATTGTTATTATACAGTCTATGTTTTGGACAGAGTCCGGCTACAACTCTCCTGGCTGTAGTTTCATATTTACTGTAAAGACATGAGGGTGGTATCGATCTTCTCATCTTACTTTGGCAAAAAAGAATGTATGGCCTATGTATTTCCCAAAATATCTGAACTATTTCTAACAGTTTTCATTCACCTTTACTACCATCCAGTGTATTATTTAGCCTGCCTTACATTAACAACACGTCTAGCCAGAAGTGATTTCTTCGGCTTATTCTACATGGTAGGCTCTACATGGCTGACTATCTTGGGAAAATCATCCACAGGCTTTAGAAAAGGATTTCCGATAAATTTAGGGACACGTTCCCACAGAGCCTGATAAATCCTGGGCAGAGCTGTGAGGGTAGTGTTCAGGACAGCAGATGTTTGACTCTTGTTTCCAACAGCTGAGTCTGCACACTGATTTTATTTTAAACACCACCATCTGGTTAGGATAGACTCGGTCCATCTTTTCCTTTTCCTGCTGGCTCTTTTCTCTCCCTCTCTCTCTGCCTATCTGTCTGATTCTGCACAGATTTGATACTAAATGTTACCATCTGCCTACATGACAGCTAGATCCACTATTTCTTTCTCTTAGTGTCACACTCTCTCTATTCTTGTATCCTTCCTCCTGTTTTTCCGTATATTTTATTTTCTACTTGTCTCTTTCGAACGCTCTCTCCTTTCTGTCTTGGTCTCTTCTCTTTTTCTTTTCCTCCACTCCTCCACCAACACCACAGTTATCCCCTGCAGCCCAGCTGCTCTCACACAGACAGATATGCACAACACATGCTCAGCTGACACTCTCCGCCAAGTGTGTGTGTGTACAGAGAGAGAAAGAGAGGAGCTACGTGGGTGTTGCTTTGCCCAGGAGTTGCTGAAACTCTGAGTTAGCTAGTTATTTCTTAGTTTTATTGTGCAGTTTTGTTTTTTAATGCACACGTGTTTGTGTGTGCATCGGTGACCCTTCATACCATAGCATAGGCACGGTAAACTGAACATGTGCAGGATTTTACCATTGTTTGTGTATGTTATTTTCAACTTGCGTACTTACTTTATTCTCTTGCTGGTTTTTTTACACCGTTTGTATCTCATGTTACAGAGACTGATGACTATGCTGAGATAGTTGATGAAGAGGACACATACACCATGCCCTCCAGTAAGTAACTTATTTAATCTTCTCTTTCGTCTAACATCTACTGACTAAAATAATTTGTACTCAAGAAAATGAGCTTGTGTTGCACTGCAAGAGAACTATATAATGACTGTTTCAATGTTATTTTTCTGTCAAATCCTTGCATTCTCAAACAAACATTCATTTTGTTCTGCTATCTAATACGCCAAGTGTGGTGTGATTCTTTTCCAAGAAACATACTCACACAGGAAACATCAGAGAAGTTACATTAAACCACTTTTGGTTAGGTAGCGGCTAATCAAATTCAAGCCAGTCTCAGCGTCTCACATAAACAACGGAGACACCGGCTGGGGGTCAGAGAGGCTGCAACTCCTACTGTATAACTCCGGTTGGTTGGACACACATGGCATCTGCCAAATTCATTCATATGTTACTCAAAACCCTGAATGTGCTGCTAAGTTTGGCGGAAGCCCTGTGAGTGGTGGTTTTAAGCCTCTGTTCCAATACATTTAATATGGATGTTTGGGCCAGTACAAAGTACTCATGTATTTGATTGCGTTGACAACTTTGAAAATGGACTGTGTTCTTCTTTCCTCCCACAGTCCTTTTCTATCTTTCTCTGTCTGGCTTTATTTCTTTGCTTTTTTTTGGTCTTTCTGCGACTTCCTCTAAACAGACTTTCTGCAGACTTCTGACATATTTTCCTACGCTGAGTCTGTATGCGTGTCCATGTCATACCGTCTGCTGTATGTATATAATAAAGATGTATTCCAGTAATGACTTTTAACCATTATGTGGTAGTATTCATTCATTAAATTATTTATTAACTAAACATCAGGTAAAGAATCAAATGGTTCAATTATCTGTGTGTGTGTGTGTGTGTGTGTGTGTGTGTGTGTGTGTGTGTGTGTGTGTGTGTGTGTGTGTTTTCTGAGCTATTTTCAATCTTAAAGCAGCTGTCTGGCTCTCTCGCTCTTCATCTCTCTTTCTTCCTCTTTCTCCCACCGCCAACACAGTCAGCTATGGAGTAGTTGAAGGTAAAACTCCCTCTCTCTCTCTCTCGCTCTCTCTCTCTCTCTCACACATTCTGTCCTACTGAAATGCCTTTAGATTTTACATTTTCGTTCATATTTTTCTTTGCCGGGCACTAGACTACGTTGTTATCAGAATTCCTCCATTAAAAACTAATTAGCGCAGCTTCTAGCAAGTTAGTTTGTTAATTTAAAAACAACAATTCCTGTTGATCTACATGAGTAACAGTATCAATGATGCAACTCCAGTTAGGAACCAGTGTACACAAGTTTTCTTTCAACATCAGTGTCTGGCAAAGAAAAATAAGATACCTATCCAGATTGTTGTTGACTTGTGGTTGTTGGTAATTTGTAGAGTGCTGTTCATTTGGGTCTTGTGTTGAAAATGAAAGGGAGGGCCAATCCCTAAACAATGCAAGATGTTACTTCATAAATAGTTTAATCAGAAGTCTCCCCAGACCTTTTGGGCTAAACAATCGCACAGTATTATATATTGTTTATTGGCTCGGTTCTCATTTCACCATCATGTTGGTTATTATGACATTTTTATGTCTTTATCGGGATTTATTATCATGGTCGTATGTTGTTGTTGTCATCTTTGGATTCATTTGTGTTTGAAGCACTTATTAATTTCCTGCAAATACAATGCTGTATGGATTATTGCATTACATTTCTTTCTTATAATGGAATGTGTTTTGGTTACGCTGTTGTTTATCTGTTGTTTGAGTCAAATTGCCAAACTTTGTTTAGCCCGACAGATACTTAAACTTGAACAGGATAAGTTCCTAGTGGTCAGTGTCGTGCGTAAACCTTTTGAACTCATTATTTAGTGCATTTTTACTGCGTTGGTTGGCAGCTGACATTAATGCACCTCTTTAGAAATGTTTCATGACCTTTTTAACAAGGCAGAAATATTGATAACACATAAATGTCAAAGCATGTGGATGTCAGTTGCTTTGTTTCAATTCTTTTGGACATACATACTGAACATAAAAAGCTCACTGCAGACATGGGACATATTAAATACACTTCAGATCCATCAGTTAATATTATATTAATTTTAATATTAATACATTACTGAAAAGATCCAGGCCTGGGCGTTCTTCTCGGCTTTGCAAAGTGTTTTAGAAATGGGCTCTTGATGTCTACATGCACAGAGCACTCCAGGTTTTAATCTATCTTATTTAGAACAACTTGTTTATGTGTTTCCCTGTAGCCCCATTTCGATGTGTCAGTATGCAGGAATAAACAGACATTCTAATGGGACTCTGGTGCGCATGTAAACAGATTTTTATGAACCTTATATTTTGCCTGTTAAATGGGTTTACTGTATGCTGGTGTGTTTTGTAATTTTGTGTGGTAGTGTACATGTCAAGGTTTGTTGAGTTAGAGGTGTTAGGGGGAGGGAATATAATCTGAATGTGCAAACCTGGGTCGACAGGTCTTTTTTGTTGGTTTATTTTAGTCTAATCTGATTGCCAGTGAGTGGGGTTCACCAAAATGGACGATCATTTGACTGCCTGTAAAGTTAGAAATAATTTCAAAGTAACTTAATTTACTTTTCTGTGATAAAAACGATGACCTGAGACCATCCAAATTGTCTCGTCCTGGTAAACCCCATCCATGTGGTCCGAGTTAAGCATGTCAAATGTGATGGGTCTTTGTCATGTTTCCAGTATATAAAAAACACAGCAGATAAATGTATAAATCTCACTTTTTACACTTTTTTCTCTTTTCTTCTTTCCTCCTCTCTCAGCACGGGATTATGAGATCCAGAGGGACAGGATAGAGTTGGGCCGCTGTATAGGAGAGGGTCAGTTTGGAGATGTACACCAAGGAGTCTATAACAGCCCGGTATGTGAAAATACACACACACACACACACACACACACACACATGCATAGGCACACTTTTTGTGTACCCACCAATAAATAATCAGACATATGTAGGACAAATAGAAGGTGCAAAAAAAACCCACATCAGTTTTGATGTGATTGGATACAAGATGGTTGTCAGTTTTCAGTCACAGAAAATGAAAGTGGCTTTCATGTCCTTCATTGTCTGGTAGTTACTTATCATCCAGCTAATAAATAATAATACAAATAAAAAAAGTATTCTCAAGTTGGCACCCTAACAAGTATAAAGATTAGATTTATTACTGCTACTTCATAAACTGAACACATTGAGTTACAAAGTTTAAAAATGTTTTTGTCCAAATTGATAATTTCAAGTAAATTGTAGACAGAGTTTTGTTTCTACAGTTGTTAAGAGTTTTATCTGTTGCATTAAACATTGATTTAAACATATTATGTGCCTATGTTTGCTACATTGTAATATACTATCAACATCCCTTATTTGTGATACTGATTTCAGCCAGCCTTATACTGTATTAAGTACAATCTGCTAACGTGTACTGCAGGACAAACCACCTCTACCTGTTGCCATTAAGACCTGTAAGAACTGTACATCAGACAGCGTCAGAGAAAAGTTCCTACAAGAAGCATGTAAGACCACACTGTTTTTTTTTCCCCTGACTTATTAGCAAACCATAACTCACTTCATACATACTGAGTGTGTTAATGTGTGTGTGTGTGTATGCACTTGCCTTGCAGTGACAATGCGTCAGTTTGACCATCCTCACATCGTCAAGCTGATCGGAGTGATCACAGAAAACCCTGTTTGGATCATCATGGAGCTGTGTACGCTTGGAGAGGTACGTCTGAGGATAATGTTCTGACATACGGACAGAGTCGAGTAGAGTGTGTGTCACTTCTTGTCAGTATAGAAAGGAAACTTGTAAGTCATGATGGTAGGTGCCTAGGAAAAGCCTGACCTGGAAATCCCTTATATTAAGAAAAGAAAAATCCACTGTTTACTCTTGCATGTCAAATACTTCAAGGTAAGGTTTTGCTGACAGACCATTTACCAGTGTGAGATGGTGACATGCATTGACGTAGGATCTGCTATGTTCTATTAAATAACACTATATAAAACTATTTCTCTATCTTTACACCGTCCCTGTTTTTTTGTCCGTCTTTTTTTCTCTTTCTACAGTTACGTTCATTCCTTCAGGTGAGGAAGTACAACTTGGATTTAGCCACTCTCATTCTGTTCGCCTACCAGCTCAGCACAGCGCTCGCATATCTGGAGAGTAAACGCTTTGTGCACAGGTACATGAACGCACGCACGCACACACACACACACACACACCACACACACACACACACACACAAATACATACATTATACACACGCACAAGTGTGTATAATAGTACACAATAGTATAGTTTAACTAAGGAATATGAGGGCATATGATTACAAGTACTGGGTTCACATTGTTATTATCATGAGTTTTGATTTTTGATGTAATCTTAAAATAAATGTTGTTGCCTGTTACAGACACTATGGTTTTTAGTTTGAGGGCACTATATGCTGCATACATTTTACTTCCTGCAGTTTGTAGCAAATATGGAGTGGTTTTCAGGCAAAGCTGTGGTGTTTCACACTACTTTCTCATACTCTTTGATAGATATTTTGCATCCAAGAAATGACAAATAACATCTATGATTCAGGCCTAATGCCAGCTATTATTGACTTACAGGGACATAGCAGCACGCAATGTGTTGGTCTCTTCAGTCGACTGTGTGATGCTCGGAGACTTTGGTCTGTCACGATACATGGAGGACAGCTCTTACTACAAAGGTAATGATACTCAAACACACACACACACACACAGCTCTGTATTATGTTGTGACACAGAACAGTGTTCACTGATGTTTTCAATGTGTCTAAGACAAATTTTCTGAGCAGTGCTGACGTGAGACCAGTTTGTTGTCCAGTAACACTTTTCTAGTTGCCAGTGCTTTAGCACCACCAACAGGTTACATCAGGATACTGCAGTTTATCTGGACTTATTGCACATGTTGGCATGTTATGAAAACAGTCTTCTTCTAGTCTCTATTGCCCTCTCAGTTATTGCAAAATGTACCAGCAACCCGATGATGAATTTCAAATGTAATGTAGTCATAAAATCTTAACATATCTGTGTTTGTCTTTGTCTCAGCTTCTAAAGGTAAACTTCCTATCAAATGGATGGCTCCTGAATCTATCAACTTCAGAAGATTCACCTCTGCCAGTGATGTCTGGATGTTTGGTGAGTTATGATAATTTATGTCTGTATGCGTGTGTTGTGTTAGTTGGAAAACATATTTACTAGGGCTGTCAATCGATTCAAATTTGTTATCGTGATTAATCACGAGTGTCCTCGTTAACTCGCGATTAATCGCACATTTTTTTATCTGTTCTAAATGTACTTTAAAAGGGATATTTTTGGTATTTGAGACTCGACTACTCCGTAGGTAACTCAATCCACATCAACAGTACATTAAAATAACTTTAGTATTGTACAGAGAACCAACTGGAAGGGCTTTGAAACTCAACTTGCCATTCAAAAGACCCTTTTCTTTATCCATTTCTGCTCAAGAAGCATTGTTTCTGCTAGCCATCCACTTCTGTTCATGGATGTATTAAGAACCGCTCCCGTTCCTCCGTTCCTTCCGTTAAGAAAAATGAGTGCCGTTAAAAGGAATTTGCGTTTTTTTGACAGCCCTTATAATTACAGTACCATCATTCTATATCATCTAAGGAAACAGCCCCAAAGAACTACGTATGTTTGTTCCTCTCTGTAGGTGTGTGTATGTGGGAGATTTTGATGTATGGCATCAAGCCTTTCCAGGGCGTGAAGAACAATGATGTGATTGGCAGGATAGAGAACGGCGAGCGATTGGCTATGCCTCCTCAGTGTCCGCCCACCCTCTACAGTTTGATGACCAAATGTTGGTCGTATGACCCAAGCAAGCGACCGCGATTCACTGAACTCAAAACACAACTCAGGTAGTAAAATGTTTTTGTCAGTTTGTGCTTACAAGTGCTTGTGTGTTGAATATTAATTACACTTAAGGCCATTATACTAATATTATAGTCATGCTTTGCAGTGTTTGTAATGCCACTTGCATGTTACATAGTCAGGTTTTTTTATTCTTTAAAGTTGCCATGTGTAATATTTTTTAAATTCTATTAGTAAAGTTAAAGAGTAAAAGCAAGGATTAAAACTGGTCAATGACAAAGACAAGGAGCTTTTTGTTTTAGTTTGATGAATGCCCCTTTTTTTAGCATGTGATTTTGCATTTATCAACAGATATTATATTAATTTTGTCCATATTGTCCAGCCCGAATGTCCTTTGTGTTGTTAGAGCTAGTTTCTCTCCAAATGAAGAAGAATTTTCCTTTGGATTTAATTTTCTCCCATCATAAAGGTGTTAAAAAGTTTTTCCCCCGCAGTTGATTTATTTTCTCGTACTGAGAAACAATTTTTCGTTCTATTGGTCCATCTATTTACATAAAGAAGAAGAGCACTTATTAAGATGAGTTCTTGTGTATAACTTTTGTAGCACCATACTGGAGGAAGAGAAGCTTCAACAAGAGGAGAGACTTCGAATGGAGATGAGGAGACAAGTCACCGTGTCCTGGGACTCTGGAGGGTCTGATGAAGCACCGCCTAAAGTACAAATAAATGATCTCTTCGCTGTTTCTCTCTGATTCTTTTTAGTTTTTCAGTACATGTGTTTGGCATGGCTGATAAACACAAACTCTTATCTTTCTGTCTGCAGCCCAGTAGACCAGGTTACCCCAGTCCTCGTTCCAGTGAAGGCTTCTTCTCCGGCCCCCAACTCAACCACTTCCCGGTACAAAACACACATACACACACACACACACACACACACACACACACACACATGTACAGACACACACGCACATACACACACACACATACACACACACACACACACATACACACAAACACACACACACACACACACACACACACAAAGCTCCCATAGTGAGGATACTGTGCTCCTCTGTTCCTTCTCATCCACTGTGGCTGCAGCAGTGTTTTCCTTTAAATTCAAGAGGTTTTAGGTGGCAACATCAGCAGTGTGCAGAGGAAGAATTCAGGACTCTTTAAAGTCTTACAGGAATCTTTTATTATTATTATTATTATTATTATTATTTTTTTAAGATTATGTTTTGGGGCATTTTCAGCCTTTATTTTTATAGGACAGCAGAAGACATGAAAGGGGAGAATGAGAGAGAGAGAGGGGGAATGACATGCAGCAAAGGGTCGTAGGTCGGAGTCGAACCCTGGCCCGCTGCGTCAAGGAGCAAACCTCCACACATGGGCACCCGCTCCACCAACCGAGCCATCCAGGCGCCCAGGAATCTTTTAAGAGCAAACACATACTGTAACCTATTCAGAAAAGGTCCTCAAGGAAAACACCACTGATACTTATTTAAGAAAAATATACTGTACAGTATCAGAAATAGATAACAAAGTATTTTCTTTCAAGAAAAATGAATGCGTTTGTGGTAGTGACAGCACAATTAACTCATAAAAATATATGATCAAGATGAAATGCGGATGAGGTCTGGAAAAATATGAATAGAACCTTTTTCAGAAGTTAATAGATTAACTAAACAAGATTATTGTTAAATATAATACATGTTTTTATTATTTTCAGACCCTGCCATCTCCACCATTTGATGCAAAGATAATTGAAAGTGGGCAGTGTAGAAATTCAGCACACAATACAACTTTGACTAAGTTAAGGTCTGGAAAAAGAGCAAGGAGTATTAAATCACAACTTCGTAGGAGTGCTGTCCAAAGGTCCATCAATCACAAATCTTTAAAACGTACCAATACATTTTCATCCTACCACATTGGAAACATATTTTGTCAGGTTCTGAATCATGAATCATCTTGTCTCTGAAATGACCGGGTTGAGCACTATCATCACAATGAAGGCCGGCCCAGTAAAGTCAGTATCGAGTCTGAGTTAACTCAGAAGACAGACTGTGTTGGAAGGCAACAAGCGTGCGCTGCATGTGTCAAAGTCAGAAAGAGAAATGTGAAGGCAGAGAAACTGAGAGAGACTTTCAGTGCAGTTAATTCTCTCCTCATAAACCGAGCAGACAGCAGGCATTTCCTGTAGTGCTAAAGCCACACACACACACAAAATAAGCAGCTCTCGCTCTCTCTCTCTCTCTTGTCCTTATAAGGAGTGTATAATTTGAACTGCTATTTAAGTCAAACTTGATCATATCACACATAAGAATAACATCTGTATATATTGGTAGCATGTGTTACACACCAGACTGAGAGCAGCTGATGTGCCGTACAAAAACTCCCATCATTCTTTGAGGCCTTTTGCCCAATCAGGGCTTGTTATTTTAAACAGTGCTTACTAAGTGTTAGTGGGATTAGTATTATTATTTCAGAATTATTCATTGGTTAGTTACTCCGGTTCTGCTGTGATTCAAAGAACCTTTCTATGAGTCTTTTTGAAATGTGGGTTCACCCTCAACTCTGCTGTTTGTCATTAGTCAAGTGTTGTAATCCAGACAGGGAAGGATAAGGGTAGTTTGAGATAACTAGTCAATTAACAGTGTTGTTACCTTCATGTGTCTTCCTTTACTTATGCATTTCAAATGTGTTCTCATTTCTTTTGCTTTATTGCTTTTAGTTGAGTTGTTCCTGTTCAGTTTTCTCCAAAGTCAACCTTTGTTTTTCACGCCCCCGAGCTGAAAAAAATACACTAACAAACTACAAACTAACTATGTTATGGTTAGATTTTATACCATGTAAAGGTAAACAGTAAATTGACCAGTTGATGTATTTTCTTATTGTTCATATACTCATAATAATTCTTCAGAATTTGGTCTTGGGCCATCAAAACAACTAAATAAACTTACCATTATTAACCATGTTTTATGTTCTCTCTGTCTGTCCCTCTTTCTTTTTGTCCACCTCCAGCCATCAGCCCATGGTGGTGTAGGAGGAGTAGGAGGCAGCTACCCTCCTTCTGATTCCTGGAATCAACACAGACCTGAACACATTGCGCTGTGGAGCCCTAACATGGAGGTATGCACACTCAGTCATAAATGACATTTGACAGGGAAACCCCACTGAAATTACATCTATTATATTTTCGCATGAAGTGGTGAGAGCAGACGTTTCTGTATATTGTGTGACATATCAGCCACTCGATCGTGGGTGAACCAAATGTGTCACAATGTGCTGATATTTTCTTAAGCTCTCACATTATTCAATTCAATTTTTTTATAGTATCAAATCATACCAAGAGTTATCTCAAGACGCTTTACAGAGTAGGTCTAGACCACACTCTATAATTTACAAAGACCCAACAATTTCCCATGAGCAACCATTTGGTGCAACAGCGGCAAGGAAAAACTTCCTTTTAGGCAGAAACCTCGGACAGACCCAGGCCCTTTGTGGATGGCATCTGTGACTGCCGGTTTACATTACTGCATCCAGCTTTGCTAGAAAACGCATAAAAGACTAAGACCTGATTACAGTCTAACAATGACATCTAAGTTTTTTTCAAGCGGACCGCAGCGCCCTGTGTAGGGGAATAAAGTAACTGCAGTCAGGAAAATGTTTAAAACAACAACTTGATCATTTTGATTATGTATTAACGATCATCATACAGTTCAATCAACCACTTGTCAGCATAGAGAGATGATTGAGGTGAGCATGTTGCTGTCTTGAACCTGGCCTTTCTTTATTCAGTATGGCTAACTGTGAAAAAAAAATTCAAAAAAAGTTGAAGGAGCAGCAGTTCACATTGAAGCACACATGTTTTCTACAGGACGGTGGATGTGTAGGCCAGGCTATGATGGAGGAGAGACTGATGATGCAGCAACAACAGATGGAGGACGACCAACGGTGGCTGGAGCAGGAGGAGAGCTTCATGGTCATGGTAATGGTAATTATATATAAGCTACGGCTTTCTGTTTTTTGTCTGTGGACTATTGCCATATTATGATCAAAACATCACCATGAGTAACAAATGGACCCTTAAAGGAAAGTTCCAGTATTGTTCAACCATGTCATTCTGTCATATAATAATCAGTTTTCCATAAATAAATCTTGTTAAGTCCAACTGAAAGTAAATGCAGAAAGTAGTGCTCTCGATTAGCTGTTGTAGCTCCTATCAACCTGCACATGCTGGTTTGTTGATATGTGTGAGGCTGTGAGACGCTTTTTTCCACCTAGTAAAACTTCTTTGTGCGTATTGTTGTTGCCAGATGAGCTGCAGAATATCTTTTTCAGGTCTTTAAACTGGCTCAGTTATGCTTGATTTATCTCATCAGACACTGAAACGTCCCCAAAAGGAGCCAAATCGCTACTTTTGCAAAACAAGTCGATTTTTCTTCACTCTTCAGGTCAGATAGTTTCTCCTCCTGCCTTGATGAGCGGTTTTCATTTTTGAGCCAGGTGTAGGAGAGCTGAAAGAGAGAGAAAAACACCGAGATGAGTGATGAGGAATGGGCATAGATGTCCCCTCTCTTTATTTATTGCTTCACAGAACAGGACATTTTCAGGCCAGACCAGGCAGACTGAACTGCTGATATCTTATTTGTTATTTTGTAGTCTCGCATTGGCAGACCTTCCTCCACAGTGCTGCGGAGGAGGGTCTGGCTACTCCACACAACATTCCGGGATGGGAGAAAAACATGCTCTAGTTTATTGGCATTTCTTTTAACCAATCACAATCGTCTTGGGCGGCGCTAAGTGCCGTACGGAGCAACGGTGCTTCTGCAAAATAGCCTCTGGAAGTAACTTGTTTTGGTGGAACGTGTACGTTATAAAGTTGTTTTAGTCGTACAACAGAAAACTCAGATTGGACAGCTAGCTGTCTGGATTTACCCTGCAGAGATCTGAGGAGCAGTTAACCATAGTCCTCATAAATCCACCGGAGTTTAGAATGCCAACACAAAGAAAGCGGAAGGTGAGGGACATCCGGCCGAAAATGAGGGACATCCGGCGCCACAGGAACGATCCCGTAAATGAAACGTCGTCGATATACTGTAGACTAGTTATTTTGTAACCCCTGGGCGTAGTTTTTTCCCCCTGGTCTGTATGATCACTTGATACACCAGTTCCTCTCTGCACCCACCTTCACAAACTTTGGTAAGACTGCTTTAATGTCCGTGACACAAAATAGCACTCATTGCTAAATGGCTCACTCACCCTGTCCCAACAGTTTAATGGCCCTGACCTTAGACCCTCATGGAAATTGACAAGTGAAAGGAAGCTCCCTTCATAGGAATGAATACAATATCCCCCTATTTGATGACTTCTTCCATCAGTAGATAAGACCTGTTACCAAACACATTCCTGACACTTGATACATCTCAGGGGGACTAATGTGCAACCGCTGCCTGGGGACTTTTTCCATTCCCCCTGATGCACCACCATTGACCACGAGTCAGTTCATACAAACAAGAAAGTCATTGTGGTGAATTCTAAGTCTGTTAATCTTGATCTTATAACCGCACCGACTAATTGAGAGAGTATTATTTCTTTAGGCAGAGTGGTTTATGAAATCTCAGAATGGAAATCTGTGCAGCTGTAACCTACAGCATCTCTTGTTTGAAGGAATTTGTGTTGACTAAGCTCTCTATCATTGCATTGGGAACTGACAACACTATATATTAATAATGCATCTGTAAAACCTTCAGATGAGTAATGGTATCTAAACTACTTTTTAAACTTTTAATTTCACATAAATGTTGTATTTATCAAGTTACTTTGAATGTGAGCTTCAAGTTCAGGTCTAAAACGATATTAAATCTTGGTGACGAAAAGCAGTTGTTACTCTTTGTGCTGTGAATGGTTTCCAAGTTATTCCTTAAGAGACAAAGCAGAAAAAAGTAAATATGTAAACGATCCCAATACTTCTACCACTATAGAATGCTGTCTACTGTCCCGAAGTTATGTTCTTGGTAAAATATGCTAGTACATTTTGTAATTAATTTGTAAAGAGGAGGATCAACAGGAGAATAAAGGAGAATGGACACAGAAATCAATAAGAGAAGGAAAGTAAGGCCTGAAAAGAAAGAGATGGAAGTTTGTGAGGAGGAACAAGAGTGGAGGACAGGAGGAGGGAGAAAGGAAGTGGGATTGGCAAGAGCCGTGGAGAGGGTGGAATGAACCCATCGGAGAGAGAGAAAGAGAAACAGAGAGAGGGGAAACAGAGGGAGATGCAGAGAGATGGAAAAAGTGGGAGGGAGAAACAGAGTGAGAGAGAGCAACGGAGAGGAGATTGAGGCGGTTGGATCTTTTCTCTGTGGCTCAGTGGAGCTTTTCCTCTGGAAAAAAACTTCTTCTCTTTCTCTCTGTCTTTTCCTCTCCCTTCATTCTTCTCTGACTCAATATTTCTGTCTTTCTCAGTTCATTTCTTTGTCTCATCTTCCACGTTCTTAGTTTCCTCTCTCTCCCAGTTTCTGTGGTCTCTCTGTCCTTCCCTTCATGATTTACTTCATCAGTCTTTCTCTATCTATGTCTTAAGTTTTTCTTTGCTTGCATCCATCTTTCTCTCATACTTTCTGTCCCTATCTCCCTCTCCTTTCGATGGCCTCCACTCTCTGCTTTCCTCCTCCCGTCTTCTTCAGTCTCTGTTCTCCCAGGATGCATCTCTTCAAGGCGTGCTTCACCAATACGGTACTGAAACAGAAAGACAGAGGGAGTTGGAGTCATGCTTGGGTTTTGGTGGTGCAAATGTGGACAGAGTTTTGTAATGTTATTGTTTTCTGTGGACTAATTGGCATGAACAGGCTGTCAGTAAGTTATCTGTGTGGACAGGATTGTGTTTATCTGCTGCTCCTTGATGATGATGATGTTCACTTTTTGAGGCAGTGTAGGTGGAAAAATGACAAACTATTGCACGTCGTAGTCATTGGTTGAAGTTAAATTCTACAAAATCATTTTGCTGGTTAAGTGCATTTTTCTGTTGACGTGGTGTTTGGTTGGGAAAAGATAACTACAGCTGTTCTGCATAGAATTTTATTTCTGTAACCTGCAGGTGACTGTCAAACTGTTTACTGATTGTGTTTGGTTTTTCATATTTGTATCGCTAAAGTAGCTGGTGCAACCTTTACAGTTATGGAAATTGCTCCAAAACACATGCTTAGTTATGTTTTTTTTTTTTTTTTTAACTTTCTGTATCTTCCCTGAAGAAGGCAGAGTCCAGAAACAGCAGAGGAAGCATCGACAGAGAGGAAGGCACACTTCAAGCACCGGTCAGTCACTGTGTGTGCGTGCGTGTGTGTGTGTACTTACATTGAAAATCAGTTGTTAACCCCCTCCACACAGTGATTAAGAAAACAATGCTAAATTAAAAGAGATAAGCAATGGATAGAAAAAGAGGAGAAAGTAGACGATTATAGCAAAGAGGAGGGAAAAAAATAATGGAATGGTGCAACAGACAGAGAGAGAGAAAATAAAGAGGCAGGGAGAAGGAGGGAAAGTATTTCTGTCTGTGTGCCAGCAAGGGCACTGCCTACACAACAACCACATGACCACAGAGGACTCATGGGAACTTTAAACCCAGAAGCACTGCACAGTCCCGTTTTACTGTAAATGTAGATTATAGTATCTTAAAGCTATTCTCAGAATTGACCTTATCATCTGTATCAACTGTAACTGTAGCTGAGTAGTGACGTTGCTGGTGGGAATATCGCAATATGCAATAACAACTGTGAATGTATATTTTCTTATATTTAGCTTGTGAAATAACATTCACTTTTTGACAAAGTGTATCCTCTTATTTAGAGAATTTCTCAGAGTGTCTCCTGTTAATGATTATTTATTGATTAAAGACGACACAAAGTGTAACCTGTGTGTGTTTGTCGCTGCACAGGGTGGAAGCCAACATATCTACCAGCCTGTAGGGAAACCAGGTGAGAGGGAGCACACAGACATACTTAAGTAAAAGAAGTGAAAAAAGAAGTATTGTCCGCAAAATGTACCAAAGGTAAAACTACCCATTGTACAGGATTGCCCTTTTCAGAGAGTAATAATATAACTGACTGTAGCTACTTTATTATATTGTTGGAGTATTATTATTAATGGGTTAAAATTGGCTCTACCTCAACCTGCTACAACAATAAAATGATGCTGACATGTTAACTGGTTTATACACTGTGGGATAGTTGCATACGTTTAAAGTAGCATTAAATAGAAAAAGTTATTTTAAGTGCCTTAAAGTTATACTTAAGTACAGTACTTGAGTCCCATACTTTCCACCACTGCACACCAGCATAAAGTTCCTGTTAGCATGCATCATACTGCATACACATCATACTATCATACTCCTTTTTTCCAGAACATGTGGCTCCTCCTAAGAAACCGCCCCGCCCCGGAGCTCCTGGTCATCTAGGCAACCTGGCCAGTCTCTGCCCAGTGGACAGCTACAACGAGGGGGTTAAGGTATATATGCACACAAACTCAAAAACACATCAGAGCTATGAACACTGAATCTCCTAAAATACAGAATGTATTCCCCAGTTTAAAAATTGATCAGATGTAGCTGATGGAGATCATTTTTTTTAGCAAAATTAATGTCCTTCACTGTGCTGTTATTTAGCCTCTTTCCCATTCTAGCATATTGTCTTTGAGCTGAATTCAACACTGTTTGGCATTTTGCCGATGGGTTGCATGCTGTGCCATGCCATGCCTGTGGTTGGCTTTGGCCTAATGTGCTGTCCCTTTTCTCTCCCCTTTTACTCTTTCTTCCCCCCTCTCTCATTAACATCCATGCATTTGTTTCCCGTTAACACCCTGCCATCTTCTTATTCCTTATCCTGCTTTTCTGACCTGTTACTCTGCAACCATATATTCACCAATCAATCTGTCACACCCTTTCCCCTCTCATCAC
>NC_050188.1:15926210-15971210 GCF_008315115.2 Sander lucioperca
ATTAATAATATGCTGTCTCTTTTTAGGGGGTGAATTACAGTTGCAGTTTCTTGTTTTACTCCCCATAAAACCAGGGACAGATGCACACCTTGCTGGCCAAAATGGGGCACAGGTTTTGTTCATGGGGTTAAATTGTTCATGTCCAACATGATTTGCTCTTTATCTCCCCTCTATCAGTCCTTCTGCTTTTCTTCTCTGTCTTTCTACCTCCCTCCACTGGAGTTATTTATACCTTTATTCCCTCTCCTCTTCCCTTTATCACCCCCACATTTCTACTTGTCCTCCTTCAGCCTCATCTTCCTCTGATTCTCTCTCCATTCCACTGTTCCCTCTCCCCTGAGGTGAGCAGTATTCTCAGGAAGGAGTCACATGTACAGTTGCTAAAGCAAGCAAATAAAAACACTGTTATCATTAAGAAATACTGCTAGCTTCTGTCTGCTTTAAGTGTGCCTGACCCTAAACTATGTATGTCTCAAGTTGGCTAATGAACACAGATTTCTATTACTTATTTTATTTTTATATATTTTTTAGCTGTATAGTCATTGGGCGAGATATTTTGATGACAGGTATGTAAACTCATGAATGAATGACAGTTGCTGCTTCCAGAACAAGTTGCATACATTTTAGTTGACTGGCTCTGCTCACTGGTTTCCCAAAGCACCGTTAGAAGACTGGACCGAATGGAAAACATTTTAGCTCAATATGTTTGCATTCTTCGGGTTCTCTGCTAATTCTGCTTTCCAGTTGATAGCATTCAGTCTGGTTGATAGTCGGTGGGTTAGCTAAACGTTGAAAGTGGAGAGGATAAATCACAAAGCATCATATACGCTAAAATCGCACGGTTGGACCTTCCTGGATGGACTTCGGTAGGCTATTCTTTTCACAGTGCCGTTTTTAGTTTTCTGTTTCACATTCATTAACTTATATTTTGTCACTTTGTCGCCTTTTTTTAAGCTATCGTCGCTAATACGTATAGATGAGCAAAAGGGACGGCATGTGCTAACAGGTGAGTTGTGAATGGTTTTGCTGACGTTAAGCACTGAATTTATAAATCCGCACAGCTCCGTGTAAGTGTCACATTTGGCGCTTAAAAAGATAAGCATGTTTATGTGGTCTTTATTAAATCTGAGGGGAAACCTAATTGTAATTTATTTATTTGAACAAATGTCTACTAGCAAGTGTCAACATGGATCTCAAAGTGTCTGAAAAGGAATTTAAAGCAGCCATATTATGCTCATTTTCAGGTTCATAATTGTATTTTAAGGTTGTACCAGAATAGGTTTACATGGTTTAATTTTCAAAAAACACCATATTTTTGTTGTACTGCAGTGCTCTCTCTCACTGCTGCAGATCCTCTTTTCAGCTGGTCTCTGTTTTAGCTACAGAGTGAGACCTCTTTTCTTCTTCTGGACTATCTTTGATTGCACTGCACATGCCCAGTAGCTCAGATGTAGATCATGTCAGCTAGCTAGCTCCATAGACAGTAAAAGAAAGGCTGACTTCGGTCAGTTACAAGGCAGGATTAGCTGGGAGACTTCTAAATGAGGGCGCACATGTAAGTAGTTCTTTTGTAGATTATGGTGAACTTGTGTGTGTTGTAGCAGTGCTTTGCTACTGAGAACGAGGTAGCATGCTAGCGTTAGCATGCTAGCGTTAGCATTAGCGTTAGCATGCTAACGCTACGAGCTAATGGTTGCGGTTAGCCTGCTCGTTTCGGCTTGTGACGTCACAAGCCGTGCCGATTTTGAACAGCTCACCCAGAGACCGAAGGCAGGACACATTCAGAAACCGTATCTCACTCTAAACAGCATGGATGGATTTTTTTCAAAGTTTGTATGTGTGTGGAAGCACCAGAGACACAACATAACACCCCAAATCCCAGAAAAAGTGATTTTTTCATAATATGGGCACTTTAAGAGGTGGATGCATTATTCGGTAACATGAAAATGTGTTTCCGCCCGGTTTCGAACCGGCGTCCTTCCCGCGCCGCCTCCGCGCGTGAGGCGAAGGTACAGCGGCAAGCCGATCCCCTAGCGTCACTGACAGTGGCCTACCACTTCCACCTGCCGTTCGGCACATGCCGCTGTAGTGAGTGACATAAGCCGCCAGGGGACCGGCTGTACCACAATGGCATACCATCAGCCACTTTTTAATACAAAACAAACCATTATCTAGCATATTACATAAAAACAAAGCAGCATGTTATTGTAGGCAAGGCTTTAGGACATTTATTAAAATTCATCTGTTGGGGAAGTTGAGTTTTCGCTTACTAATTACACTCCTTTCCTGCACAAATAGTCTGGCTCATTTACAACCGACAGATCACATTCTCATTTTATGGGGCCACTGATAGCTTTTCCCCCAGTCTGTACATTGTCCTTTCAAACTCTCTCCACTTATATTAAAAAATACTTGTCAAACAAACTAGCTCACTTATGCTTTGCAGGATATGTACAAAAGCAGTTCTATTATAACCAGTAACATTACACACACCATAATAAACAAAATTATCACAAGATACTAGTAGTGTCATACCACTCCTGTAATGATACTCTGGCAGTTGTGCTGCATCTTTAACACTGGCCATTGGTTTCCATTTTGGAGCATTATTTCTACTATATTCTGTTTATATCTAAATCAACTACTATTCCCTGCTGGCATTTAATCCCACAGATTACACTCAAATAATGTCCACTTAGTTTAATACATACGTCAGTTACATTACATTTAGCTGACACTTTTATCCAAAGTGACTCACAATTGCTATACAATGGACATAAAAAGTCCACACACCCCTGTTAAAATGCCAGGTTTTTGTGATGTAAAAAAAATGAGACCAAGATAAATCATATTAGAACTTTTTCCACCTTTAATGTGAATTGAAAAACAAACAAATCTTTGAGGGGAAAAATAAAAAAACTTACAATAACCTGGTTGCATAAGTGTGCACACCCTTAAACTAATACTATGTTGAAGCACCTTTTGATTTTATTACAGAACTCAGTCTTTTTGGGTAGGAGTCTATTAGCATAGCACATCTTGATGTGGCAATATTTGCCCACTCTTCTTTGCAAAAGCGCTCCAAATCTGTCAGATTGCAAGGACATCTCCTGTATACAGCCCTCTTCAGATCACACCACAGATGTTCAACTGGATTCAGGTCTGGGCTCTGGCTGGGCCATTCCAAAACGTTGTCTTCTTCAGGTGAAGCCATGCTTTTGTGGATTTGGATGTGTGGTTCGGGTCGTTGTCGTGCTGAAAGGTGAACTTCATCTTTCTAACAGAAGCCAGAAGGTTTTGTGCCAACATTTCCTGGCATTTGGAACTGTTCATAATTCCCTCCACCCTGACTAAAGGTCCCAGTTCCAGCTGAAGAAAAACAGCCCCAAAGCATGAGGTTGCCACCACCATGTTTGACTGTGGGTATGGTGCTCTTTGGGTGATGTGCAGTGTTGTTTTTGCACCAAACACACCTTTTGGAATTATGGCCAAAAAGTTCTACCTTCGTTTCATCAGACCATAACACATTTTCCCACATGCTTTTGGGAGAACTTGATTTGTGATTAATCAGCCACTTTAAATGATGGCAACCAGGTATGTAATGACTTATATTTAACATGTTTGAATGTGATTGGTTAATTCTGAACACAGCCACATGCCCAGTTATAAGAGTGTGTGCACACTTATGCAACCAGGTTATTGGTTTGTTTTTCAATTGAATTGTTCACATTATAGGTCATGTTAAAAGTGGAAACAGTTCCAACATGATTTATCTTGGTCTCTTTTTACAATCACAAAAACCTGGCATTTTAACAGGTGTGGACTTTTTATACCCACTGTATATCAGAGGTCACACGCCTCTGGAGCAACTAGGGTTTAAGTGTCTTGCTCAGGGGACACATTGGTTGATGTATCACAGTGGGAATCGAATCCAGATCTCCCTCATCAAAAAAGGCATATGTGTCATATCCACTGCGCCATCACCACCACCAGTTACTGGAAATATTTTTTATAATCTAGTGCAGCTGCAACATTTAATTACATGTCTTGATAGTGACAGGTGATGTTTGTCTGTACAAGTGTACCATGGGGAGTAGAAAATGAGTCAGACAAGGCAACAGTTGTTTGTAATTTTGTGTTTAATTACAAAAAAAAAATAGTTTAATCAAAGAGACCAAAGCCCATGTCATCATCGGACTCCTCGGACTCTTCCTTCTTCTCCTCTTTCTTCTCCTCCTCCTTAGCTGTAGGAGTAAACAGAGAGGGAATGGTTAATAAAGTCAAGATGCAGGGTGCACAAACGTAGTCAAAGCTCTGGGAGATATAACAATTTAAAAACCGAGAGATTAGTTCTCACAATGACGCTAGAAGATCCCAGTACCTGGGTAGTTCAGCTGGGATCCTTTTTGGGGAGGATTTCAAAATGACAAAAGGGGTTTCCCCTCTGAATTAAGAAAATGCTGGTTTCACTTTGAGCAAGACCTTAACCAGACCAGTACTCATTTAAGAAAGTCCATGCTACACCAATTTATTTACCAAACTGTTGGCAGGTCTACACCTCAAAAGCAGGCCATTTGTACAGCATGGGACTAAAATCGCATTCACATAATCATTAAAATTATCCTATTTTAGCGTTTCTGTAACAAGTTAAATATCAGAAGCATTTGAATGTTAAGCCTATCTCAAATGTGCCTTCCAATTTAAACTATCGTTTGTCCACTTACCTGGGGCGTCACCAGCAGGGGCAGCTCCTCCAGCAACAGCGGCTGCTGGAGCTCCGCCTCCGGCTCCGACATTGCAGATCAGGCTGCCGATGTCAATGCTGGACAGAGCCTATGAAACAACATTCACAGGTCAGTCACTTCATTCACATGTCGGCACTTGTTCTGGTGACTAACTTACAGACCTACAGAACTAAAGGCATTAGCACACCATTGTTCTTATGTAGAGCAAGCTCTTCTGCAATTCAAGTCTGTGCAGATAACTTACGTTGAGCAAACCCTGATACGAATATGAAATACTTAGAAAACCTACCACAGTAAAGTCAAGTTTTCTACAGACCCTTTGCAAACTTAATTCCGTACGTTCTAAAAGTACTTCTGCCATTTTCATTTTGATTGGCATAAGTAGTCAGCAACGGCAGCACAACACATAAAATCCCAACATTGTGATTGCTCACTACAAAACAAAATCAGGAATTCTGTTTTTGCAGCCACTTTTAATCTTGTACACAATTCCTGTAGTGGCCAGCTGAGCCTAAAGCTAAGGATTTGTCAGACATGAAGACTCCTAATTTATTTCCCATGGGAAAAAAAAAGTCAAAAGAAACCTGGTTGTCTGACTGCAAAAGGAAGCAATACAGTCAACAACATAGTTAATCAAGCTGTTGTGGACACTTACAGACACTACTACCTCGTTCACACCGCTGACCCGGGTTGGGCCAGGGTTGTCTGATCAGGGTTCAACCCTTCTTTGCGAAATTCAAACCAAGACCGTCAATGTGGGTATATCCCTGGTCATGATAATTCAGAAATCACCCAGGAGCAATGCATAAAAAAATATCTTGCGTGCTTTACACGTCATATTCAGTGAACAGCTAACTTCACTTGAATCTGTCATTGCACAGTAGAGAGAAATAAAGCTTATTTTATTGGTTTTGTTTTTTTCCGCAGTGATTACGTTCTAAAGCACAAATAAACTATGAACACTTTTGTCAATGGTTTTGTGCAGACTGATTTCTCCTCTGCATATTTATTGCAGCAGCTGGACAAGGAAGTAGGTTACTCTAGCAACGATTGATTTCATTAAAAGTAAAGTTGGGCTTTGCTGTTGGCTTAACGACTTATTTTTAAGAAAAGACAAGAGATTTGCGCTACCCAGCAGTCGCACTGGACTGCAGGCTGGAGACGTGCGTCTCCTGCAAGAGAGAGGGAGTAAGAGCGTTGGTGCAGAGAGATTTAAACAAAACTTATTTCCATACATTTACGTTCAAACGCTGGGTTTAAAGCTAAAGCTCCACCACCGCTCTGCAAAAGGCACACTAGTGAACATCCGGACACTCACTGTCAGCGGACTGTTCGGAAATAAATTGAACCGCCCCGCTGTTGTTGAAGCTGCCTGTGAAAATCCTAGATTTATACAGTCTATGGTGTAAAGCACAATGAGACAAAATTGTTGTTTTTTTTTTTCCCCCCCAAAGTGTGTGGCGACCTGTGACAACTGCCCCACTGTCATTTCCAACCAATCACATAATTTGTCCTGCCCCGCATTGACCCTAGTCCTACCCTGATCCAACCCGTTCTCTCACCTTGGCAAACAGACTTGGCCAGAAGGGCTCCACAGTGACTCCAGCAGCCTTGATCAGAGCATTCAGCTTGTCCTCCTACAGACACAGAAGACAGCAATTGTTATAAAACCTACTTCATTCATCCTTAAACTAGCAACAACTATATGCACGTTATCAGTACACAGACTAGTTAGGAGCAAAGTCTTCATTAGTGCATCACATCAATTTGCAGATTGTTTTACTACTCCACCTATGCTATTTTATGTTGTGCTTATTGAAATAGAGAGGGATGCTGAATTGATTCACAGTAAAGAGACTGATGAGTTTTTGAAAATCAAGTAATCACTTAAGTCGTATGTAATTTAATTTTTACAGCTTCTAAAATGTGGGGATGACAGGCTATTGCTTTTCATTTTATACACTGAATTGTCTTAGGCTTTGGATTCTGAGACCATATAGATTTAACGTTAGAACTATATTGATGCTATGTAACGTTACTGATTTAATGTAAGCAGCAGTTTGTAAAGTTACGTCATATGATCTTGTGCAGCATCAAATACATTTAAACGAAGGCACACTAAAACATGGCAATACAGAGGTTTACTAACGTTACTGCACTTTTCACGGCCATAACGTTAGCCCTTCTGAAAATAAAAGCATTTTGTGCTGTTGTGGACATTCACTAGAACTTGTGGCGAGTAACTACTACAGCCACATGTTGTATTTAACTCATGAACGTCACAACACTGACAAGAGCTGTCCAGACACAGAAACGTGGCCTAACGTTAGCAACAAGCATGCCGCCATTTTTGCCGGTATGCGACTGTTTGGACACCTGAACACCTAAACTTCTATATTTAACGGACATTACTACCCAAATTTGTCAGAGTACTTGCTTTCGCAGCTTTATTATTTAAGACTTTCACATCTAGCACAGCGCTCCCAAAGGGTGCAGTTAAGAGGCATTGGTGTAGCTAGCGGTCAGGGATAAGCCGGGGCACTTACGGTGACGGTGACTTCATCGTCGTGGAGAATCAGAGCAGAGTAAATGCAGGCGAGCTCAGACACGGAGGCCATTGTAGATGTTAGATTTTATATTTCTCGCGGTGGATGCCTAAATTTGACGGTGCTAGTCGCCGGATTGAGGGCCTTAGCTTCTGGTGAAGAACCGAGCACCTTAGGCACGTTAACTTCCTGTAGCGGAAAAGGGAAGGGAGAGGGCGGGAGCCTGCATGATATACTCTGCGTAAAGGCTGCGTTGCTCCGACGTCAGTGCGCACACAAAGTGACGACAGACGTAGTTGCATATTAATAAAACGAACGGTCGCTTGGTAATCTGTAAAGCTCCCACTATTTTCACTTTGAACATTAATTGATTTTTCTGCTAAATTGAATACAATTACACATAATAAAAGCCCCTCTACAACTGACATTTTTATTGATTTTATTATGTATTCTTTTTTTTCTTTTTTTTAAACAAATTACACATAATAGTTAGCTGTTGCCATTTAATTTGCATTGTATTGCTCTTATCATCATTGCAGTATCAATGTTGTTATAAAAACAAAATACTATACTTAAGAATTATAGCTCCTTTACATCTTGGGTGTTTGTTTCAGTTACTAGGTTCAGTTTTTAATAACACCAATAGGCTATACAAGTATAGCTGTAACCTATTAGCTTTACTTGCATACTAGTGAATGATAATGTGATAACAAAATATCTGACGTGAAAATGCTCAACTGCAAGTTGGTTGCCTGTAACAAGATGTTAAGTGTTGAGATAAATCAACGAACAACAAATGTATTTAATGTAAGGTCTTGAATCAGTATTATAGCTGATCGTACCATAGAATATTAAAGCCAGGACAAATAACACTTTTGTACAAATCTCTTTTTGCTTCATAGTGCTATAATATATTCTATATAATAAATCCAAAGTATTGAGTACATAAACGCTTTAATTTCATTCAACATAGGTACAGGTTTTTTGAACTGTCACAAGATGGATGAGCTAAGTGCTACTTAAGGTCACGGCATGTGCCTGAGGAAAACATTTAGCGAATGGAACAGGATAAGGTTGTTAATATAAGAAAAAAGTTTAATTTTGACAAATCACACATAAACATTAAAAACCAAAGTTTGTAAGAGCTTTGTAAATATCTGATGCTGTATATGCAGTTTATTTTTTATCATATAATGCATGACCTTAGAATTTAATATATATCCTATGGTGATCGACTGGCTGTTTTTGGATACTGCAGTCGGAAGGAAAAAGAACCTTGCAGTCGCAAGTCAAAGATCTTTGAGTGACTCAGAGGAAAGCTCTCGAGAAACAAATGTGATCATATGCCCGAGAGAGAGAGAGCGTACAACCCCTCCAAAGAATGCTCAAAAGAATCAGAGAAAAATTGAGATGGGATGGATGCATTTCAGAGAAGAGGGATTTGTGCAGACCTGTATGTACTAAAAAGGTTGGGGGAACCAGAAAAGAGAGTGTCCCGAAGGACAGTAAAAATCAGAACTTGATTGAAAAAGCTGTGCAGTTGTTTTTTCCAGGTGGAAAAAATGCAGAGGGAAGCCTTACTGATTTTGACATTGATTTAACTGACTTTCAGCAGAACTCATTAGAGGATAGTGTCACAGTCGGGGAACTGTATGAAAAGACGAAGTTACCTCTCTTACATTTCTATTTAACAACTAAGAAGAGACATTGACAGTGACATAAATCTGGAGGAAGAGAATAGTGATGCAACGGCACAAGAAGGTGAAAAGACACATGACGGACCTGATATCTACCGCCACTTTCCAGACACTTCTGCAACTGACACGTTGGAGATAAATACTTCAGATGTTATTTTTGTTGGAAGCGATACAGTATTTGCAAATGCGAGCAGTGAGTGTTTCACTTCTTTACACCACAGTCGACCCAACTGATGCATCTAGTTTGCCAGAACATAAAACATTATTTAATGTAAATACTTTAGAGGATAGTGCCATTGTGACTTTCCACACAGAAAGCATTTCTGGGATGGAGTACTTCAGTTTTGATGATACCTTGCCTTTGTCTCAGGAACTGTCTTTTTAACACCCCGTGCCTCCTTCCATGGATTTGTTGCAGGAACAAGCCAGTCCGAGAAAAGGAGTGAAGAAAATTATTGTTGTTCATCGTGGACAGATTCTTATAGAACTTATTTAAGTGTTTTCTGAGGAAAGCATCATGGAGGATATTTACTTTCAAGTTATTCTCCCCGATGGAAAGCTTGAAAAGGCTGTGGATGATGGAGGTGTTTTGAGGGATGTACTGTCAGAATTTTGGAATGACTTTTATGAGCAGTGCACTATGGGAAATGGCTTCAAAGTGCCATACCTACATCATGATTTTGGGAAACAAGAAATGGGAAAGTGCAGGTCGAATAATCACACTTGGCTGGCAAAAAGAGAAGTCCCTTCCTGTAAAACTGGCACCTGTACTTCCGGAGCAAGCTGTTTTGGGCTTTGTTGAGAGTGATCTTGTGGACAGCTTTTTCAAGTATGTGTCAGAGTCTGAGCGAGTGATCTTTGAATCCTGCGTTCAGATTTTAAAGTTGTTGACCAAGAATAATTGTTTGAAATCATGGATAATCACAACTGCCGGAGGCTTCCAACAGCAGATAACATTGAGCAAATCTTGAGGGAGCTTGCTAACCAAAAACTGATTCAAGAGCCCGCTTTTGTGATTGAACAGTGGAGCAACACGCTCGCACCTGTTAGATCAGAACTGAAAGGGATTGCAGCAGTCTATGAAGAGCTACAACCAACATCACGACAGATCATAAGATCAAGTACTTACCCCAGTACCCAGAAGAAACATAATTTTGACTTTTTCTCTCATAATTATTACTTTTTATCTCATAATTTTGACTTTGTATCTCATAATTATAACTTACGATGGAGATATTTTTATTATCAAGACAAGGTTTTCATCAATTTTTTTTATTTTTCACTGGTGGAAATAGGCTTCCATAAGTTCCTGCTGCTATTATCACTTAAAACTAAAAGTGTAAAGAAAATGTACAAAATAAACCTGTCTGGAGGTTTTAAACCAATGCAAACATGTTCAGTCAACAATTTTATTTAATCACAACCAAAAGCACAAACATTACAAAAGAGGAAAACCATTTCAAGGCAATTATCTGGCAAATCTCTCCTGGCCTTATTACACATGCATAGACAAACTGTGCTGTGCATAGACCTAATTTATCCATATAGCTTCTATTTAAAAAAAAAAAAAAAAATAATACAAATAAAAAAAACATAATAGAACTAAGGAAGAAAAATCAAAATGTGACTGTAAATCCAAATATAGTAATACTTTCCTCAAGTCTTACGATTTACCTCACAATGTCAGTGTATATTTAAAAACATCAGATGGACAATTTATGGTGAACATACAAATCTCAGAAGTAGTTTAAAGAATCATTCTCACATTTGGCACCAACATATTTACTTGGCCCTAATATGTAAAAAAAATACTCGAGCAGGTAAAACTACAAAACCAGAGTGGATGGAAAGGACTGTATGGCTTTCAGTGGTACCCTCCTGTGTTAAGCCGCCTACACATGATCCACGGTAAAAAACGCTCTTCGTTTTCCTTTGGGAAGAGCAGTAGAGACAACTAGGGAGGAAGCGCTATACCTCGGCGTAGCGCACCGCTCGGAATTGCTGGCAAGCGCTGCGCTCAAAGTTAAAATGATTTCAACTTTGACCTTGTTGCGGCTGACCTTTCAAGGCTCAACCAAAGCCATGCCAATGATGATGTATACCTGCACCCTACCTCGTGGTTTTACCTCTTATCATGTGTAGGCAGCTTAACAGTGTAATCAAAGTCAGTATTGTTTAATGTGTGGACTCAAGAGAGTTCAACTCAACATATTCTAGAATGGTCAAGTTTAAGATTCTAGAACGTTTAGGCAAGTTATCCCCATAGATATAGAACAATGGTTATCCCCATCTCCATGGCAACAAATCAGAATCTTCTCTGCTTCTATTGCAGATAAAAATTCTGAAACATTGAGGCAATGTATCCCCTTCACCATGGCAACAAATCAGAATCTGCTATTGTGATACTATTAACAGCCGTATTACATCGGTGGAAAGTACATTTGTAAAACTCTTAAAGTTAAGTGTTGTATTTGACATTTCTCATTAATTCTTTGTTTCATTTTAAGTGTCCTTTTCTTTGTCTTCTGCCTCAGTCATTTTAAGCATGTATATTCCTGCTTTAACAGGATCTGTCATTCTGGAATTTGTACCAGGGTTAAAACACGAAAGCTTTGTCTTCATCATTTTGGAAAAAAATAATTTGAAATGTCAACAAATTGATACTTTTTAAGAGCAAATTGTTAACAACCTTTTCACTGAGCAATATTTAAACATAATTATCACAATTTCATATACTTTCTAGAAAAGCACTCAAATTCTGCATCAGGAATGATTAACTGAGCTAACAATGCATTGACTTAGGACTGGGAAACTGTGATTGAAAGCTCTGATGTATCACACTTTGCACATATGGAATGATTATCTGGAAAATCAATATATTTAGATATATCATTCTTCAAAGCAGTTCTTCTCAAAATGTATGCAGTCAGTTAATTAATTGATTTAAACATGTTCAAAATTATAATAAATCCTTTTTTAACATTGCTATTAAAATTCTGAAAATAAAGTAAGTCAGTTTCATGTTAATTTGGAGTCCCACCCTTCTGTAATAAATCATACCTTACTCTTGCAGCTTAGCACAACCAAACCAGTATTTGCAGACATGCAAAGCTGGAAATCCAGGTAAAAAAAAAAAAGACATCCAGTGATATAATAACAGTATGGAGCTGTTCCAATAGACAAGGAATGTGACTGGCTTTGTGGATTGTGAAGAGCAGAATCTCTAGCTGAGAAGGCTCAAAATGACCACCAATATCTACTATAGTAGAGTTACTATAGTAATCAGTGTACTATTTCATACCAAAGGTGAGCAGTGTCTGACCTGTGGTAGACATGGTCACAGTCGTAAGCAAGGTGCCGGCCAGTCAGTTTAATGATCTTCCTGTCCCATCACACACTGCAAAAAAAAAACATTCCCCAGACTGCATGAGGCAGATAAGCAGATGTTGACCTTTCAACACTATGGGACGGAGCAAAAAGTCATAAAAACACAAGGATGTTGATGCGTCTGGTCCATTTACAACTAACTGAACAGAGCCCAAAATTTTTTTCCCCAGGTGCCTCTGGACCGTTAAACCAGCTCCGTTGATACTAAATGACCAATACCAATCAGTGGATACCTGTGGACTGAAGACAAGATACCAGATCATGGAAGCCAGAAGTATTTCCTCACTAGTCCTTGTGAGTCTTTCCTTTGGGTTTTTCGTCGTAAGAAATTCCGTATTCATTTACTCTCGTTTTGTCCACTGGGTAGAGCCTGGGGGAAGGGAGAGAGCGTTTTAGGTTAGAAAACTGTTGGGTGTGTTTTGTTGGTGCCTTAAGTATCTGTGTGGGTTTGTGTGTGTACCATTTCTGGTAGAGGTAAATGAGAAACACCACATCGTCCCTGAAACAGGCCAGTCTGTGGGACGTTGGCATGGTGATGATGAAGGCAAACACATCGTCGATGAAGGTATTGAACGCCTGGCAAAAATCAACCAATATCAGTCAATTCATATAAAAACTTATCACTAACAAGGATATTCAGTGACAGTGACTTAAATTAAATTATGTATCTAACATTTGAAAATAGCAATGCTAAAAAAGGGTTGTTATATCAAACATAATTCAGTATCTGTCAATCATTCATCTGTAACAGAACACCACAATATTTAAGCTGGAAATTTGGTGATTTGGAGTTAGTATTAATATAACAGCAAATCTCTAAATCCAGACTATCAATTCATTAAAACATAGAATAACTAACTTCTGTTGTGTTCTCACCTTGTACGTAAAGGCTTTCCAGGGCAGGTGGGCCACAGATTTCAGCTGTTAAATTAAGCATAATAAGTCAGTGGGATGTTTAAAAGAAAAAAAAAAACAGTCAATCAAATTACATGCAATGCAGTGGTGCAAAATTTCAGGCAATATTTGAACCATTTCATGTTTTAGTGAGCACAGTTCCCAAAACCACTGTGGAGCTATCTTTCTACCTTATATGTTACAAGTAGCAGTTCTTCTCTTCTCTTAGAGCAGAGATGTGGCACCCATTTTGAGTTTTTATAATACATGTATTTTGTCCATTACCACATTTTAAAATTTTATGAAATCTAAGAGCACTCTCACACACACATTGACCGTGATGAACTGACCTTATAGTTGACAAACAGTTGAGGAAGCATGAAGAGGAAGCCAAAGGCATATACACCTGGAACCATCAAGAACATGTTGAAACGCCTTTTCTATTCAATTAAATAATGGAAATCAATGGCACAATGAGGTAATCAACTTGAAGGTGTTTCCTCCTGTGTTCAGAGTTTGAAAAAGCTTACCATTAACCAAACTGTTGATCAACCATGAGTACCAACTAAAACAGAAAAAGATAAACAAAGGGAGTTAATCATGTTAAAACTGTTGACACTATAAAAATTGTTGTAAAAATGATGCATGTTATGTACACACAGATCCCTACCTCTTATATCGTAGGAATATTAGAGCATACACAGCCCCTCCGATACACAACGGGTAAAGGAGGTATGAGAGATACTTCATGGCCTACAGAGAAACACAAGGTAGTGTACATCAAGTTACATCACAATCTATACTGTCCAGTAACAAAAGTGCAGTGTGTGGTGTGGTTTATTATATTGTGTAGTCTATGCACGTGTGAGAGTCTATAGTGTCTTACCAGAGTATCATACTCTTCTGTTCTCCTCTCCGATTCATCTGATTTCCCATACTGTTCCACAGAAAAGAGAAACACACACAAATGAACAGTTAGCACATGTACTAACACATATTTTCTTTATCTGTACAGCTGTGAGGTGAGAGGATCTGAAACATGGGACAATGGCCAAAGAGACATTTCAAAACTATATGTGTTTATTAGAACTGCCCATTGTAGTATTTTTCACGGAAATTTATACCAAGGCCAATCATACACTTCTGCATCACAGCTTCCATTTATTCATTTGTCATGGTCGCAAAATGTTGCCGTAGATCCAGTGCTTGCTCTGTCCTTTCCGCTTCAACCCACAGTCATTTAGTAGAGAGCTGTATTACAGCAGCAGACAGAGAAAGAGGAAAGGGTCCAAACACTGGAGAGCAACCTTGATATGCAAGATTTGATTTATACTGAGCTATTAAAATAAATGGCAGATTATAGAAAAAAGATCGACCAGTTTTACACACACACACACACACACACACACACACACACACACACACACACACACACACACACACACACACACACACACCAGGAATGTTGGTTTGCCTCCTTTCCAGAAAACCTGAATCTTCAAGGCCTTCTTCACTTTCCATACCTGCAACAACGAAAAACATTCTCAAAACACAGAATAATACCATGCATTTATGAACAAGAATAATGTATTATAAACTCCACTTATCATCAATAGAAGTGTTGTTCATGTACATGTTTATGTTCAGTTCTGAATGCATTCAGGTGTATATTTTTAAGTGTGTGTTTCCAGTCTGTGTGTACTTACTTCAATGATAGAGCCGACGCCAGCAGGTATGAGGACAAGCAGGCTGGTCTGCTCGTCAAACAAATAGAGGAAAATCACTATGGTGCTGAAACAACGCCACAGCACTGGGAAATAAAACACAAAATATTACACTTTAACCGCTTTGACCAAGTTACTGACATCGCTCAATTATTTGGTCCAGACTTTCTGGGGATTTCACTTAATCCAGTAAAAGATAAATGTTCCAAAATGTTGATGCATTTGGAGAGTTATACTCTATCATATTGCTGTGGGTAAAATAATGCTCAACAGCATTTTGGAGATGGCTAATTCTTGCCATTACCTGACAGCAAGCACGCAAGAGCATCCCTTACTCTGTTGATGCTTTTGTTGCTGAGCAGGACGAAGCAGAACACAGATTCACTGAGTCAGATTATACTACACTGCAGATTCCTGGTTTCTTGTAGACTAACTTTTTTTTTTTTAACATACTGCACTGTAAAGCATTTTTCAGTCAGTCTCAACTAATTTATGGTGTGCATCTGAATCTCCAGACTTTTCCAACTTTGTCATCTGTTTTGCATTTATTTCCTGTCCAATATTGTGTTTTTTGTGGAAACAAAGTTACCTACCTGCTTTGCTGGACATTCCCACCATGCTTTTCTTCTGCTTCCAGAAGCTGATGTCGTTCTTGAATGCCAGGAAGTCAAAGAGGAGCTGAAATAGCAAGAGACAGGACATAAATCTGTCAAGCTACAAGTTTAGTGTTAACCATTCATGATCAGTACACCTTAGCGTAAAGTTTTCTTTTTCTTGTATTATTGGAGTGTCAAGTCTTATTAAAGGCTTGTGTTAAGGATGAAAGTGAAGAGTGGGTAAAGTTTGCTTCTAATAATACTGTATTTGGGGGTGATACAACTTTAGTATTTTAGGATTGCATGATCCTTTATTGTTTGTCCGTTCATGCTGATTTTATGATGATTTTGTGTGGTGGTTAGGAAGTTTCACTTCAAAAAAATTCTATATGTTTAATCAGGAATGTATCCACATGCTATTATGTCAAGGGATGTAAATTGGAGAATCATGCAATGCTCAGAATTTTTGCATTATATATACATATACTATTTTTTTATTCTATTCTAGTGTAATGTGGTGTGGTGCTCTGTGGCGAAGACTTACATGGAAGGCAGCTACAAAGAAGGTCAGAGCCAGGAAGTACAGGTTGGTGTCCACGAAGATTCCTTTAATCTCATCAGCATCCTTTTCTGTGAAACCTGCAACACGTACAGGGAGACAGACACACACATATACATGGTATTAAGAGTGCAAGGCTTCTACTGTGTGTGTGTGTGTGTGTGTGACAGATATGATTAACATACCAAACTGTTGCAGAGAGAAAACCGCGTCTTGCATGTGGATCCAGAATCGTAGCCTCCCCAGAGAGATAGAGTCGTAGGAGATGGTCAGAGGGAGCTCCATGGAGGTACTGTTGATCTCCTAAAAACACACACACACACACACACACACACACACACACACACACACACACACACACACACACACACACACACAAAACCATACTCTTTTACTCTAAGTTCATACATGTATGTGAAATGACAGATCCACATAATGTTATTTTATAGAGTCAATATTTTTAGACGTGTGATGGTCTCCAAACATTTGTAAACTATTATCTTCCATACATGCTTTGGCTTTATTTTATTCTGGGGCAGAAAGTAATTCATGTCTGGGGTCAGTGGAAACAAATCAACAAGGATCTGGGTCATCATACCAATCTTGTATCATTGGGTTGTAGTACACAATCAGTGTTTGCATTTTCCTCTAAATAAGTTCTGTGAGAAAATGTGCTTTTGAAAATCCGCCATGACAAATCACCTGAATATCAATTACAGTGTATTATATAATAATTATTTAAATGTAAAAGCTTACCACAAGGTCCTTGACCCGGTTGCTGAGCTCATCAACAAACAGCAGAGGTAGATAAACCATCTTCTTACCATTTTGGAATCTAAAATACAGAAAAACAATTTAGGTCTGTGCCATCCATTAGCACAAAGGTATGCTTAAAAGAAACTGTCTGACATATATATGCCTAAATATACCAGTATGCATTGTGTTTAACATTTAGAGTAGTTTTAACACCATACCCTTTTTAATTCTCATAGAGTGTTGTATGTGTGCATGTGTTTCGGTATTCACTGTCTTACACTCTGAGGTATCTGTGGACATCACTAGGCAGGTATTCTCTGTCAAACAGGAAGTGGTCGCTGACAATGTTGAGTGTCAGGCGAGTGCGCCAGTGAGAAACTGGGTGGTCGGCCTTGGAAGAGGGACCAGCTCCACCCCCTGCCGTAGGGTTACCATCACGTCTCTTCTGCTGGGCTTCTTCTTTCTGACCCTGTGGGATCACGTAGACGAAGCTATTTTACACTCAAATCAAACGCCCGATTAGTAACTAAACTCTTCCGTATCTATATTGATAAGATATAAATACTACATGTTCTGCAGTTGAGCTAATTAGGTATTAGAAAATGTAAGTGGCCAGCTTAGTGACCAAGATAAGCTACAAATATTAACACCAATCTTGCAGAATAAAACACCGGCTACAACTAAAAATAACTATTGATATAAACTATTTATACATCATACATCATCAAAAAAATTCTCAAAGTGCTCGCAATACAAGAACGAATATAACAGACTAATAATGACTACAATCAATCAGAATGTGCAAACGTAAAAGCCAGCATTTTTTAAAAGTGCATTCTTTTGGAGTTAATATAATACACTGAAGCAGGTAACTTAAGCACTTCCCCATGCCCTGACACACCCTTTACTCAGACAATATAACCGACTCAGTACCTGTGTTTGATCCTCGCCAGATATCAAAGAGATTTCAGGCAGTTTAGGGACCATGTATGTGGTAAGCTGAGCCACCAAGTGGACCTGTTGTGGATCCTGCCACGGAGTGACGCCAGCTTGATGGACAAATATTAGCGCATATAAAGTTCCATTGTTGCGGGTCTTCTTAGGGAGGGAGACATTTACTATCCTGGAGGAAAGAGAGGGAAAGAGGGAAGAGGATGAAAGGAAGGAGGGTATTTTTACATGGATATAATGTATATCAGAATATAGTGTGTTTATGCATGCATCTGACTTAACTAATCAGATCTGAGGACAGAGACAACTCATTTCTTAGGCTTATTACAACTTTTTTTCTATTCAATGTAAAATCTAAAAAGTTACTAAAAAGTAAGAGCCCCACCAACCTCTCAAATTTGCTGTTGACATCAAATTTTTCCTCTTTGTAGATCAAAGTATGTCCTCCCTCTGCATTGGGCTGCAGTGCAGTGTAGATACTCAACTGGGCACACACACACACACAAATATATTACAGATATTTTTACATTTATACAGTATACTACTGGCAACACACGCAAAAACAAAAATGAGCAGTGCTACCATCCATCCCTCCACATTACTGACCTGTAGTTTTGGGTCCCCTGCCAAGAAGGGTGTGATACAGTTGTCACCTTTGGGGCTGTCGCAGGGTTTAGTGTACACTATCCCGTACATCACCCAGCAGGTGTGGAGCACGTACACTACAAACACCCCCACAATCACAGTGGTGAAAGATGTTTTCAGGAACATGATGCTAGTTTGGTCGTCTTGTCACGTCGTCTCCCTCGGCTAGCTGAGGAGCAGGGCCATATGTCTACAAATGAGAAGTCATAGATAGAAGGTTAGTGTGTAGTATGGTGTTTTTCCAAAAATCCATGCTGACTGTTATGTGACTGTTAAAGATTTCATTCCAAGACCATCTCTATGCTACTTTAACAGACTATACTACAAGATTTTGGGGCCTGGCTCGCAGTGAGCGTTTATTAAAACTGAGGACTGAGGCCAGGACTTCATGCAGGCCAGACAAGTTTTTCCACTCCAAACTTAAAATATTTCTTTATGCACCTGGCTTTGAGCATGGGGGCATTGTCATGTTGAAACAGGAAATGGCCTTCCCCAGGCTGAAATGATGCGTTTCTCGGAAATAAGTTTGACAATATGCTTTCATGCATGAAACAACACCTTTTTTTATTAGTGTCAAAGCAACAATAGGATACTGCTGCTCAAGAGCAATTTGCCAGACCTTGCTCATCCAATTATAATCCACACTATACAGACAGCCTGACATCTAGACATAATAGATGGTGGGTGACAAGATTATAGACCTGACATTATCTGACTTATTGTGAATACTTTGACGAGTTACTAGCAGAGTTGTCACATATTTATTTATGTGCCTGCGGTTACATTAAATACCCACCGGTTATTTTCTGGTGGTAGTAATTTACCACCATTTGATTGATAATGTAGGCTAGAGGCAATCTTAAAACCTTTAATTTACTTAAACTCTGAGAGCCGTCAAGTCCATATGGTTGCTTCTCTAGGGTTTTGCTAGTCCCGATCAAATGATTTGTTTTCTGGTGTTTATTGAAATCTGCTGTCTTCAACTCATTTTAACAGAGCGTCAGTGTTAAAATTCAGACGTCAACGTTAAACCTACCGGTGTTTAATCTGGCAGGCTGTCAGTGACAGGACTCTCTCAGCAGGCTATCCGTCCATACACTTTACCGATCCTGCCGGGTAGTTAGACGCGACGACATCGTTTCTTCAAAATCGTCCACCGTTTTTAGCTGAAGACATCTGCTGTCTACTCAACTGGCCTCTCCATTCAGGACAAAAACGGATCTGCCCTAAAAACTGCTAGCTGAAAGCGTGAGTGGTGAGGTGGATCTAAATTTCCGCCATTCGCTTCCTGGTTGATTTCTTGTACGGGATTTTGGGAGGTAACGCGAGACTTCACGACTAGTTTTGTTTTCTTTCTTTTTTTAACCTGTCTATGGTTTTTCATGTTGTGTTCTTCGTATGTTTTTGTATCACTTAAAAAATAATCAATTCAATTAAAAACAAAAAAAAACAAATGTGAATTTCGTAAAAATGAAGAAGAAGCAACATCTATTTTATAATTGTCAGTAGGCCACACGTTAGGATTCTGGGGGGAAAAATATTATACTATGAAAACAAAATCAACGAAACAAGTTCACCGGACTGTATATTCATATTCATTTTAATGTGGAATTTCCACACCCATAATTCCTGAAGTCTCGCCCATCGTTCTAATCTAACAAGATTGAATTTAGGAAGTATAGCCTATGAGTCTATCCGAATTATAAACAATAAGAAATGTGCCCATATAGTTAATATGCGACAGGATTTATGTTGTTATTATGATAGACCAAATGCATGTAAATCGTGATAAATGAATGACTTTAGGCTAATTATTTAAACACGGATGGATTTTTGGCTGATATCTATGTACTGGTAAGGTGTTTTGGCATGTATCATGGAAGTAGCCGATCATTTAATTCCGGCTGTTTGTGTGTGGACGTCCTCTTTAAAACTGACTGCCGTGACCCGGATTCGAACCGGGGTTGCTGCGGCCACAACGCAGAGTACTAACCACTATACGATCACGGCTAGCCACCCAATTTGGCACGGATAGTCGTACTAGCTCATGAACCTTCTACTTGCCTGGTGCTAAAATTATTTAACAAACAGCCTCTCCCACATGACCCTAGCGCATAGTCGCATTGCCAGACCTATCACAGCGCTGGGTCAGCTAGGGTACAGATATATAAATCAAAAAGTGATTTTCTATGCCTTTGCTCTACCTGTGAAATATTCTTAATACAATGAGCAGCCCAAACCTACAACAGTCACGGTGACATTTAATCAGTGACATTTAAGCAGACACTGTTGGACCATCATGACCTACTTTAGTCACTGATGTGCTTAAGAAGGTCATAGTTTCTGTGAGTTCAGGCCAGGCAAGAATATTTCTATAAGCTGAAAGGTTTACCAAATATCCCTAAGTTCTAAGAAAACATAGATTCCACTCAGTCTGGTATATTGTTTATAAATAAGAAATAGGACTCAAACAGTTGATATTTTTTCTCCCACAATGGTCTAATTTATTATACCATTTGTTCTTTTGGCTCTTTTTTTTCTTTGTCAAAGCAACCGGGTTGTAGGCTACTATCTGCATATTTTTCCGAAAGTATCATTCTCCTGTCATGTTCTGTGATTGAAGCCAGGGTCAAGTTTGTGACAGGTCAAAGGTCGGCGTCTTCTCGTCTCTCTTTCTCCATGTGTCAAAATTGACTGCCGTGACCCGGATTCACACCGGGGTTGTTGCGGCCACAACGCAGAGTACTAACCACTATACGATCACGCCTGGCCAACAAGGCTGATTGACTGTAGCCTATGTGTGTAAACAACCCAGTGTGCAACACTGACAAGCTAAAATATCTAAAAATTTAAATTATCTTTTTGAAGAATATCCTGGCCCAGATAGGCAGCAATAACAATACGTTATTACTAGCAAGCAAAATAAGGTTATGGACAAAAACATGGTTATTCCCCTCAGTTACCTTTGGATCAATTTGTGTTTGAACAATGACTACCAACGATTTTATTTAGTCAATTTATAGGCTAATAACTTTACAGTATTTTTTAACTTAACATTTGTTGTCCACTGGCCAATTGAACTTAAATTCAGAAAATAGTTTTATTAATTCAGAAAATAATCATATTAGTTTGAAATTGAATAAGATACAGGGTTGTAAGATAACATATTTTAGAGAGTGCTCACTATGGTTTTAAATGCCTGTATGTAAAAAAGATAAAATGTTTCTCTCCATATATATCATATCTATTTAAAGCCTACTCTCCACTAACCATGTGTAGGCATTGTATGTAAATCAGTGTGTTGGTTGTCATCACTGATAATGATCCATTTGCAGTATCTCAGTTTCAATTATTATACCATTAATTTCGAATGCAAGCAAAGCTCATGCAGCTTTGGTTTTTCAGCTTCCCACACTGTTGTTGTCCACCTGGGTATTTCCCAGCTAACACCAATCCAACCCAACCGGCTCAATCAACCAGATATAAACTGAGCCATGGCCTGTTAATTAATAGGACTGTGGGCTTATTATCATGCAGAAATAACTGATTTTGCTCATGACATTGTAGGGAACACTTATTAAAAGCACAGGTTATAAAAGTACTATTCTTTTTAAATGATATCTTCCACATATAAGAATAAATGGCGAAGATAATAGCCTTGTCAATACAAGCTCACAGAGGGTTGTAGTTGCCTGAGGGTAGAATGATTTAAAAGCGAATACCAATTTATTCCACATAACCTTAGGGCATGTAACAGATATAAAAGTGCACAATTGAATTTTTTTATGCCGCTGTCTACTACCTATAAAAATATTCTTAATACTATGAAACAGCCCAAATCTACAACAGTCACAGTGACATTTAATCAGTGACATTTAACCAGACCCTGTCCCTAAAAAACACTCCTGTGCTGTAGAACGTCAAGCTCACCAGCCTCTGTTAGTTCAGGCCAGTGGCACTGACCTCAATCTTCATGGAGTCCTTGTATCTCTCAGTGTTTTTCTTCATATGTATTACAGTCTTACTCCTTGACCACCTGCAGTTTGCCTATGGGTTAGAGTGTCCGCTGTGTTAACATGGTCTTATAATTTGTCCAAGAACTCCTGTAACCCCAATGACTCTGCCATCAGGATATTACTGTATATGTGGAATTCAGCAGCACAATCATCCTGAAAGTACTCTGTGGGCAAATTTCCCAACTGAACATCACTTCATAAATCTGCGGGTGGATATTATTAGACTTCTTGTATCAAGCGTGACTACAAATTTGGAAAATCAAATATCCCCGCAAGAATTTGGCTAAAAATCTACAATTTTCTGATAACACCAATAATGCTTTACGGAAGGGAAGTTTGGGGCCCGATTTCGAAACCAGAATTTAAAAACTGGGATAAAACTCCCACTGAAAAATTACAATTGGAATTCTGTAAAATTATTTTAAAAGTTCGCCCAAACACCCCAAACAATGCATGCAGAGCAGAACTCGGTATATTCCCTCTGAAAATTCAATTTCAATTCAATTTTGGCAGCATTTAAATCAAGCTGATAAAAATTCCATTACATACAAAGCTCTCCTGAGCAACCAGCGGGGTTCAGATGCCCCTGGACCAGCTGGCTCAGAGGTACACGGATCTAAACACAGTCAGTAGTAGACAGACAGGTAGAGAGAGAGACAGGTACACTGAGCCTCAGAGCCACCACAGACACAATCCTCAGTCTTCAAGCAAAAGATTTGAAACTAAATTAAAAGACGAGTATACAGAACAATGGCAAAATGAAAATAAAATACAACACAAACTCCTCTGTTATCAATCCCAGAACAGAGATATCCAATTGGCCGAATATCTCAAAACAAAAAATCCAAAAGAAATACTAATTTTAACAAAATACAGAGTCAGTGACCATGAGCTGGACATTGAAAGAGATAGACATTTAAAAGTGTGGAGACCAAGAGAGGAACGAGTCTGTACACACTGCCACCAGGATATTGAAACAGAATTACATTTCCTATGTACATGTCCCAAATATGAAGACTTAAGAACCAAATATTTCCAAAAATTTGAAAAACATATACCAGGCTTCACTATACACTGAGGACAAAAAGCTTCCTTTTTAATTAGGGGAAGATAAAAGCATGGCATGGCTAGCAGCTAAATATGTCTTCTCCTGCCACAATACAAGGAAAAATAAATACACAATTGTATATATTATCATTTTTATTTTTCTATTCTTTTATTTATTTGTATTCTTTTTTTATATTATTGTTTCAACGTACCCTTTGAGGGACATGCACAGAATTTGTTTAGTATCTGCATTTATATCATAATTATCCTGTTTACTTGTATTATTATATCAGATGTATTTACTCCTTGTTATTGTTTATATGTATGTTTGTTCTTATGCTTTGGCAACACATGTATTTTTTGTCATGCCAATAAAGCAACATGAAATTGAAATTGAGAGAGAGAGAGAGAGAGAGAGAGAGAGAGAGAGAGAGAGAGAGAGAGAGAGAGAGAGAGAGACGGTGTCTTGTGTATTATGAGCGACTCATGAGTTAATTTAAAGAGTCGGGTAAAAGATCCGAGTGAGTCACGACTCAAACAGGTTTAGTGCTCAGTCAGTGTGCATGCAGTGTGACAGGGGGAGTGGCCAGCGGCTAGAGCAGCAAAAGCCAATGTGTGCTTCTTTTACTGATATATATTTAACAATATCTTTTGCATTTCTAATCCACGTCAAATTTGGCACTGCACTTACTCGTGCCCGTAGCAAGACACCTGTCAAGTTTGAAATCCATCGGACTAACGGTTCGAGAGATATGCGCATAACACACACACACACACACAGACAGACAGACAGACAGACAGACAGACAGACAGACAGACAGACATTCCTGCAATTTATGGAAAGATAATTCTACTCTACTACATTTCTGAGGGAAATATTGTACTTTATATACATTTATTTGACAGATATACTTATTACTTGTTTTGTTACTTTAAGATTACACGTAAGATTCAATAGTCTACTTTAGGCCCCTTGTCATGTTTTAGATGTCTTTGAGTTGTACGCAGTGTCACAATTCCTCCTTAACTCACATTCAGTCATTCACTCTTTCTGCCAGGTTTTCCATATCACTCACTGTCTTGTCATTTCAGACCCAGCCAGGTCAACCTGCCCTCTGATGACTCCTTTCCCACCAGAGGCCTAAAAAAAGGTAAAACAATATCCAATATTTACATGAAAGTGAAGATTCAGTCAAAAGTAAAAAAAAAAAAAAAAAAAAGATTTGACATTTGTGTAGCAGAACTTTGTTCTTTCTTCTTTCCCACCCCATTCATTATCTCATGACCTCTCAGATTGATCTTGTGACTCAGTGAGGAGGCCTAACCCCCAGGCTAGTAACCACTGGATTAAACTAGCTAACTGTAAAGCAGTTAATTTACACATTAATGCATCAGTAGGAATCTAATAAAATCATGTATAATAATCAGGGGTGGAAGTAACGAATTACATTTACTTTCAATAACTGTCACAAAGTTGTATTTTTGTCTACTTAAAAATCACTAATTCTTAAAAAAAAAGTGATTAGGTGTTCTTGTTTATCATACAGTCTAATATTTTGAGTAAGTAAAACAAAGTTTTGAGTTTCATTTTGAGGACTTAAATCCATTATTGTTATGATTGAAACCTGAACCAAAAAGAGTGCATGAATAAGAGGGATCTGCATTACCAAACCTTCCAAATTAATGAAACACTCAGCGAGTGTGTCTGAGCCTTTGGGCGGAGCAGCATGCCAAGAAAAGTCCAGAAAAGAGAAATGCAAAGAAAAAATGGCATCATTTTAGATATATGACCAAGAGAAGGGCAGAACTTTCCCCTAATGTATTCCACGTCCATTCACTTGTCAGATGTGATTAAAAGGCTTCAGCCTATCCCATACCAGTGATGTACTTGTTCTCTTCCCTCAGGAAACCTGAGTCTCATATATTAGCTAAATTACTGAGTTTTTGGTCCCCTGTCAGCCAGCGAGCAGGTGGAGATCCTCAGGCAGGTTTTCTTAACAGTCCCTCAGTCCCAGTTTGAGACGAAAGGTGACCGGACGTTTTGCTCTCAGGGCCTCCCACCTCTGAAACACCCAGTCTGGAAATGTTACACCGGCAGAGTCGGTGTCTTTTAAATCCTTTCTCCTCTTACTTTTATTCATAAAAAGTTGTCTGTTAATGTCACTTTTTGCTTTCATGCTAATAGATATTCTTCAATACAGTGAGTATTTCCATTTTCTGCTCCTTCACATTTTTAAGTGGGAAATATTGCACTTTTGAATCTACTACTTTTGTTTGACAGCTGTAATTTCAGATAAAGATTTAGATTAAGAATTACCCATTGAAACACATTTGTTACAGATTAAACAGCCTAATAGTATATAGTTATTAGTTATAGTATAGTATCGTTTTTTAGAATTAGCCCCATATCAACAAGCAGCAACATTTGAATGCATCTCATATGCATTAGTAATAATCATCCAACAATATAATATATCATATTATAATTCTGACAAAACCGTTTTGCTGCATGAGTATTGTTACTTTTGATTCCTTAAATACAAATCTAATAATACTTTTGTACTTTGACCTGATTACTTCTTCCACTGTGTGCTCTAATATTATATTGTGTAATATGACCTGGTTTGCAATGCTTTGTCTGAACTTCTTATTCTATGTAAACAACAACATTACAGTTTCTTAGGCTCCACACAGCAGCTGGAAGGTTATAAGTTTGATCAAAGCTGAGGTGTAGCAATGTTTTTCATGTAAAAATCATAGCTACAACACATTTTTTTTTTTTGAGATTTAGTCTTAACTATTTCATATATTTTATAACCTTGGTGGCAGTAGTTAAACATTTCACCACTCAGTGGCGCAACAGCTCCATCTACACAAAAGCAGATGGCTTCAACTATGTCATTCTAAAGCTGCAATCGTCTCTCTCTTTCTCCATTTCATCTGTCTGTCTGTCTGTCTGTCTGTCTGTCTCCGTCCTTCCTCGATACTCTGCGATGATCCATAATCACCACTCCGTGTGTCTCCATCAACATCCATCACTCTTTATGGAGTTTCTCAGTCAGGGGCGCAGAGGAGAGAAATCGAGAGCGAGAAAAAAGACAGCCTTCTAGTCAGGGGCAGAGAGAAGGCTACTCAGCACTCTATTTCTAAATGACCTCCCAGATAGAAAGAATGTGTCCCTGTCCACACATTTTCAATTGCCAGTCTTGGAATATTAACCTGAAACCTTTTGCTCTCTTGTCGGGAGAACCCCTCTGACCTGCTCCCTTTATTTGAATAAATTGCCTTTTCATATCACCTTTCTCTTTTTCTGAACCAAACCATTGCAGTCAAATACTGAATAATATTTAGTTATTGCATCCAGATTCAAAATATGTCTACAAACGTGAGGAGGCAGGTGTCATTGTACTTAGAAGTAAAGAACATGATTAGAATTAAAGCTGCAACATGTAACATTAAATGTTTGGATATGATATACAGTATATTATGCATTGTCATTCTGTTTTGGGGAGGACTTAATGAAATTATCTAGGGGAGTGACCTGAGCTCAGCAACAAGGAAGCAATCGCAGAAATCACCAAGAAATAAATAACAGTCAAGTTAAAGCTATAGTGCATAGTTTCTGTCACCCCCATGAGAAATTCTAAGTAATGACAACAAAACTGTGGGCGGATCCACATGATACAGCCTTCTGTGATTGCGCACAGCCCCCACCCCTCCTCCACGCAGTTGCTAGTAGCCAAGGAGGACACAACCGTCCACTTCCGGGATTGCCCCATTAGCGCCGTAAAATCCACCGTATGTCCTTATTTTAGGCCGGATTTCCGTTACTTAACGCTTCCTTTGTGTTGGAATTCTAAACTCTGATGGATTTATGATGACTATGGTTAACTGCTCCTCTGATGTTTGCAGGGTAAATCCAGACAGCTAGCTAGACTATCTGTCCAATCTGAGCTTTCTGTTGCACAACTTAAACAACTTTTGAACGTACACATTCCACCAAAACAAGATCCTTCCCGAGGCTATTTTGCAGCTGTGGAGGAAGGTCTGGCAAAGCGAGACTAGCTTTGTAGCAACTCATTTGGCAATGGCTTGAATGTAACGGACGTTCATTAACAGTGGTTCATTTACAGTAAGTAAAAGTACAAATAGCCAGAGACATATTTACTTTAGTAAAAGTAGAAGTACTACAATGACAATCCTACTTAAGTAAAAAGCACCTGATTTTAAATGTACTTTAAAGTATTAAAAGTAAAACTAGCATAACGATTTATTCTCTTAATCTTATTTGCATATTACCATTTTAAATAGCAAATAAGAAAAAAAAGTTGGTTAGGGACCATTCGGTATTTATGGAATGGACCACCAGAGGAAAATAGGGGAGGGTCATGTCTTTTTAGGCTATTCTTTGTTGAGGGGAGAGTCACCCAACGTTTTTTAGTCTGGGGGGGGGGGGTCACCCAACTTTTGTATTCATGAAAACAGCTACATTTCAAAGTGGCTTGTTTGGTGCATGTTTTTCCATGTAGCTCTTAGTCTTGGCCCCTCTTAGACTTTCACTCCAGACCCTGTCGGGTGAGGAAACATAAACGTATAATTTGTGCTGATCCTTCCAGCCTTAGCCTTTTATGAAAAGATAAGAAGAACATATGAGTTTGTGACTGAAGGAGGCTCCGCTGTCTGCACGCTGACGCACAGCACAGGTGCGCACCCGCCAAGCAAAACACATTTGTCTTTTTGAGACTACTACTGAGTGAAGCTGGAGAAATCGAAAAACTTCCAAATTGACGCCCTGCTTGAGACCAACCGTGTGAGCCGAGACCTCTCCCCTGGTCTGAGCAGCTACAGCCCAGCAGGCAGCCCGTTATCCTGCCGCCGCGCGGACACCCCGTCTCCGCGGGCCGCACAACTTCAAGGAATAATCCACAAACCGGGTGTCCTAAATCTCCCGCATCCAGGTCTCGCTTCAATTCCCGGCATGTATCATGCCCCTATGTACCCATTATCCGCGTTGGGTGGACAGCACCCCGCGTTTGTGTACACCGGTTTCACACAACTAACACAGACATACCCAGAGCACCTAAAGGCAGCTGCCATGGCGGGATCCGCGCCGGTGTCATGATGCCACAACTACCAGATTACAGCAGAAAGCCCTAAGTATATGATGAAATAAAATGATGTTATAGGCCGAAAATATCCTGACTTTAAAACACAAGATAATTAGTACATACATATTCTTTATCATGACCAGATTTAATTTTCCAAACAGGCACACATCTGTCACTCAAGAACCGTTTTCTGTTATCAGTTTTTACAGTTTTAAAGTTTTTGAGGTGTTGTAAACTCATTGAACACACTGACTGTCAAATAAAAGTTCATTTTTTACTTATAGTGAGTACATTTACTGAAATGGCCACCATCTTGGTGGAGTGTGATGTGTAAGATGAGAAAGCAGAGATTAAGTCATGTATGTCATGAATGTAAAAAAAACATTGGCTATCTGTAGGCTACATCTTTGGGGTAGGGTCATGCCTCTTTTCCTAATCCTTTTGGAGGGTCATAGAAAAATGTATTGCTGGTGAAGGGAGGGTCAAGGCTATTTTGACTAAAGATCCCAAAACTCCTCCGGTAGCCCCTTAAATAAAACATGAACAGTCTCTTAGTTGGTTAGTTTGCACCTTGGTCAGTGAGGGCACTGTGTCTAGCGACCCGTGATTTACAAAGGGGTGGTTCAGTTATTTTGATGCTGAGCTTCGACAGTATCCATACTGTCCACAACCACAAACAAGACCTGGCTTTTAAAAAAAATGTTCCTATTCTAACCAGCATTAAACGGAAATATGTTGTTACAATCGGAATGCGGTTGGTTTTATTCATGGATGTATTTTAAGACAGTTTTATTTCCTTTAACCAAGCAATTAAAGTGTGTGAAGCAGCAGAAACGGTGAGGCAGTTGTGAAGAGATCGAGCCAAATAATTTAGATATGAACGCGTCTTATGCAGCCTGGCGGAGAAGTAAACAACGCTGTGGAGATAAATGATAGCAACTATGATTTGAAAACAGGAATAATAAAAAACAAACATTTTCATTTTCACTTTTACCGGAGGCTGTATTACCGAGGGTCAGCGGCGCTGTGCTTGGGCCTGGAGCACCGGAGCCGGCTTGGAAGCCGATGAAGGATTGGCGGTGCCCCATATATATCTATGGCAACCAAACTTCACTGGTGAGACAAACGTGTGACGGTCAGGAAGACGTTTTGGCAGGGGGAAAAACCATGGATGTATTAAGAGAACAAAAACTGATCAGAAAATGTAACGAAAATGTAATGGAACGTTGTAGAAATGTAGTGAAAAGAATAGATAATTGCTGCAAAATGTAACGAAGTAAAAGTCAAAAGTATGCACTATTGATTCTACTTAAACTAAGTAAAGTACAGATATGTGAAATATGTCCTACTTAAGTACAATAACGAAGTATTTGTACTTCGTTACATTCCACCACTGTTCATTAATATCCAAAAGTTACGCACTAAAGCTTTAAAGGTGCTACAGATTTAAAAAAGACACAAGTGAGAATCAGCATTGCAGTTTTTTTTAAATTTTAATTTTAGTTATAGGTGGTTAGGTTATAAGTTGGGTTATGTATGTGGCACTGAACTACAAAGACCCTATATACTGTATGTGCCTGCCTGCTGCTGCACTTTGATTAAATCTGAGGTGGTGGAGCAAAGGTTAGTCACAGCAGCTGGGGAGCACCAACCCTGTGGACATAGGTGGATAACTTTTTCCCTCTAGTATGAGCAGCCTCTAGTCGAACTGTATCATGGGTGCAGTAACCCATGTAAGCTTCAAACAATTGTACTGGTTGTTTTGCTGCCTGCATTAGACTGACCACCAACATAATATACTGTAGGTGTGCTAATCATAGTCATTCACTAATTGGTACATTCTACCTGGGTTCTGCTGAGATGACAGAGACACCCTCACTGTATTGCACAGAGCTTGCGACCAAGTTGCTCCACCAAATATTGCAGCATTTAGATGCATGTTGAAATTTTTTGTATAAGAGGAGCAATAATGAACAATGTAAAAAATGGTCAAACAAAACATGTGTGAAGTTATTATATAGACAAAAGGTCAATAGTGGAATATGTAACATTTCTGGCTTTATCTGTCTTTTCAAGTCATTTTTTCTTTTGTCATGTCTTGCAGGTTATTAGCCCAGGACTGCATCATCCAATGCAATATTTTAGGATGTGAACAGAGCCTTCCTACAAGATACAGGGAGTCATTGCAGTGTACAGGTGCATTAAAGAATCTCTCTGTGAGATGTACACTGTAGAAATAAGGCTGGGAATCATTGGAGGGGTCCTTTAGGCAACACAGCTTGCATCAGTCAAGCTGTCCGGTGCCAAACAATGGAGGTTCTGGTTGTAGGCTACTAAGCAGAAGCTCTCATCTGTGAGTGAGTGTAACTTTGTGAGTTAAATGCAGGGTGGGGTGTCGCTGAAAAGAGCGAGCGTGTTCACTCAACCTTTTCTGGGTCAATAACACTAAAAAAGCCACCAGTCTCCCTCCTCTCATCTCAATCAAAGCTATTGCGTTGGTAATTTAGAGCGGGCGTTAAAAGGAAAATAACTTGCCTCATTTAAATGCTAATTTGTCTTCAGCTGAGGATTCAGTACAATGGCAACAGGTTGGCAGAATATGTAATATATTGTGTGTGAGCTCATAGATCACACACAAAGACAGTTTCCCAACCACATTTCCCCATAAAACCTTTTATTTCTTCATGCATCTTTTGTGGCCCAGCAGTGCTGCATACACACACAGGAACCAGTGGTCCGCACTACTGCCATGACTGAAACTCATTGCTAAAGCTTCTTTTTTAAATCACACCTTCTTCGTCAGTGGTGACAGTAACCCGCGGCCTCTTGTAGGTAGGCGGCATTCTGGCTGTCCATAAATGTCTTTTTTAACCATGATTCCATAGAGCAATGGTTCATGGTTCTGGCCTTCCTTCCTTCTTTCTTTTCCTTCTGGTGTTGTTTCTGTCCTACTTTCCTTTCCTTCATCCTCCACTCCTCCAATTGTTTGTTCTTTGTTTCATCCCTTCTTTCTCTACTTTATTCTTTTCTTCCTCCCTTCAGTTCTGCGCCCCTTCCCTTCTTCCTACCTGTTTGCCTTTGATTTTTGTTTACAATCCCCTGTACAATATCCCTTCCTTCCTTCCTTCCTTCCTTCCTTGTGGACTGCCTTCCTCCTTTCTTTCCTTCAGTCTCCCACAGTCTCCCACAGTCTTTTTTTTAATTTCTCCCTCATTCCTCTTTGCCCCACTCTCTCACCGTCTATCTGAATCTTTAACCTCTTTCAATCTGTCTCTCTGTGTCATCCTTCGTCTCTGTCACTATTTCTCTCTCTCTGTCACTCGCCGTCTGTCTCGCTCCATCTTTCTCATTCTCTCTGCAGCCACCCTCGCTCTCTTCTCTTTGTGATTGAGCGAGTTAAGAAGTTAGTTGGATATCCTTCTACTGTCCTTCAAGGTTAACCACACACACACACACACACACACACACACACACACACACACACACCACACACTCACTGACCTCTCTGTGTACGTCATTGGTTCTTACAAGCCATTCGCTCTTTTTTTATTTGACATGCCTGGCTTAATGTATAGTGAAATTACCTTTTGTGTGTGAGTGTGCAGGTGTGTGTTTGCATGTTTGCATGCATATGTGTGAATATGTGTGGCTTTCTCATTTAGACTGTGGACCGTATGAATTTCCATTATGTAGGGTTGACAAGGAAATGGCCCAATTTTTAATTGGTGGTGAATCACCTCAGATACAAGGTCATTGGCTGATAATATGTCAATTATCTGTCACACAGCTGAGAGAGCAAACTGAGGGAAAGAGAGAGAGAGAGAGAAAGAAAGAAAGAGAGAAAAAGGAAGTAGAAAAGGAGAGGAGAGCAGAGGATGGACATAGCCTCATTTGACTTGCCAGCTATCTAACCCAGTAGTGATCTGACACCAACCCCCCCCACACGCACTTGCACATGCGCACGCACGCACGCGCACACACACACACACACACACACACACACACACACACACACACACACACACACACACATAGGAAAGTCACCTCCAGGCACAACAGCAGGAACTCTTCAAAGCACCAGTCAACTCTCTTTCTTATGCTCTCCTTCCCCCCTCTATTTTGTCCACATGCACTTTCAGGATAAGACAAATGTTTAAAATACTGAGGAGCTGCAGAATGATGTGTTTTTTTATTTTCAATTTCATGGTTACCTTCAAATTAACCAAAAATAATAATAATAATAATGTAAAAAAATTTCAAATACCCTTAAAATTTAAGTTTTTGTCTTTTTTCTGTCTCCTTCAGTTTGGTATTTCTCTATCCAAACATATATTTCCTCACTTTTTTCAACATTTATTTATGAAACTAAGTGAATTTAGAATCTGAGCTTGTACGTCTCCTCATACTTGGTCTTGGTCTCCTGCGTGTCTTTGCGCTTGAGAGCGGGAAGACATCCTTGCTAACACTAGTTTTGTCCAAAGGGATATATAATTGAACACCTTTAAAAAAGCCATGATCTTGGACATTTTGTGCATCTTCTTACCCATGCTTGTGGTCACCGCAAGACTAATGCCTGCATGGTCGATCCTGCCATCTCTTGTCTTCTTGATGATGACAGCTTTTTTCTTTATTTTCTCTTTTTCTGTCTGTACCTGTCCTCCTTCACACCAGTAAATGTCTCGTGCACTGGCCAGCCGACTTTGTTTTATAAAAAGGTAATGCTATAAATGTCCACAAGAGACGAGAGGAAATGCTCTTCTCCTCCATAAGAAAATGTCAACATATCAATATAAGTAGGCCAATTGACTTTCAACATTCAATAGACATCCAAACATGTAGACTGAAGACATGCAACAGTAGGTGGGAGCAAAACATCAATGCTGCACATTCACTGTCAGAAAAAAGAAGAAAGAACAAAACCATGTCGCGCCCAAAACTCTCACACTTTTACACAGTAGATCTTTGGTGATAACTTTTCCACAATAAAAGTGAACTTTTTTGCAAACTGTAACTGTTCACAAATTAGCATTTCAAAACATCTTACGTTCTCCTTCTTTTACCCTTTTTCTATCTTTCTTTCTGTTTATGTTACGATGCTGCTGCTTTTTCACCCTGCTGAGCTTTCACTCAGATGTGACTTTAACACTTTCACAGACCGCTGGCCTCCATACCATGAGTGTGTGCAAAGCTTCAATTGTTTCTCTCTCATCTCTATCTCCTATTCTCCCCTTCACTTACCCCTCCATCTCCCCCTGTTCTCCTCTCTCATCCTCAGCCTGGCTTTTCCTCTGTGTCTTTTTATTCTTTTACTCTTCTCACCTTGTTTCGCCACATCTCATCCGGGTGGATCATTGTGAGAAGACGGGATTGAGGGCTGAAGGGACAGATGCACCGGGCGAGAGATAGCGGAGGAGAGATGGAGAGACATCTGACGTTCTCTCACTGGGGCAGCCATGAGTGTAGTTACAATCTGTAAAAACATACACGCACGCACACACACACACACACACACACACACACACACACACACACACACACACACACACACACACACACACACTCTCTGTTGGGAAATGAACACAGGGGAAATCTGTGCCCTCTCAAACAGAGAAAATGAACACAACAGGAAATTGGTTTTTGCTTTCTGTGCAAATATGACAGTATATCCCTTGATGAATGATATATAAATGATATGTGTAATTTATTTAGCTACAAAGGAAGATGGAGAAGTGACGGTTAGGATGGAGAATGAGTGTGAGGAAAAGAAGTAAACAAACTTTAATTCTTAAAAGAAATGTTTGATATTCCGAGAAATGCATTTTTTTTCTTGCTTACTGGCAGAGAGTTATTAGATAAGATCGGCACTACTCTCATAAGTGTCCGTTGAATATGAAGCCACAGCTAGAAGATGGTTAGCTTAGCATAACACAAAGACTGGAAACCCAGGGAAACAGCTAGCCTGGCTCTGTCCGAAGGTTAAAAAAAACAAACTCTGCCAACTGAGAGATCAAACACCATGGCAACAAGTGGCTTCTGTGATCACTGCGGATATGGTAAGACAACTGACCGCTTTGTAGTGCCTGTTTGTACTTTTGTGCGTGTGTGTGTTCGTGTGAGCATACCTACCAATTTCATTTAGTTGCACAGGAATCTGAGGAAAATGTTAAAATTGTGTGTGTCGATAATTGTTTTTAGTGTGCGTGTGTGTGTGTGTGTGTGTGTGTGTGTGTGTGTGTGTGTGTGTGTCCACATCTGTGACTGTCTGCGGCTGAGTGTCTCCCCGGGCTCTTTTCTGATGGACCACTACTGGATGTTGTGGAGATGAAAGGGATGCTGGGAACTCATCTCACGCTATGAATCCTGGGTAAGTAGCGTGTGATGTGAGAACATCCTCATCACTCAGTGAAAGACGGCTTTCATCCCTTATCCGTTCCTTCTATCAATATCCCCTAGTTCTGTTTGACTATCTTCTTCCTTGCCCCCATTTCTTTCTTCTCGCCGTCATCTTCAGTTTCTTCTTTTTTCTATTGTTGTATCTTCTTTTCTTGTCTTCTCCCTCCTCATTTCTCCCTCCTCATTTCTTCCCCTCATTTCATACCTACTTCCTTCTCTCCTTTTTATTCAGCTCTATTCATTCTTTAAATTCTTTCTCACCCCTTGTCTCTTTTCCTTTCCTAAACTTCACTTGTCTTGTCTTTCCTTTCATTCACTCTTTTCTCCTTTTCTTCTTCCTTTCCTTTCCTCTTCACTCTCCCATTCTTTTTTATTTCAACTCAATACCTCCATTATTTTTCCTTTCCCTTCTTTAATTTACTATTTCCTCCTCTTCTTCCTTCCATTTCCCATCCATCTTCTTTCTTTTCTTTTCCTTTGGTTTTCTTGTGTATTTTCTTCTCTCATCGCCTTCTTTTATCCCTTTCCTTTCCACCCCCTTCCTTTCCCTTTTTTAATTATTATTATTTTTAAATGTACTATAGTTTAGTTTAGTTTTCCCCTCCCCTCCTTGTCTCTTTCTTTTCGTTTCTACTTTTATATCATCCTCTCCTTTTTCTTATTCCGTCTTATGAATGTACTTTCTTTTCCCCCTTCTTTTTTCTTTTCCTTTCCTTTGTTTCCTTTTCTATTTCATCCTCTCCTTCCTTATTGCTTTCCTTTACTTTCTACTCTCTGCTGCACCCACCTCTTCTGCATTCTTCTCCTCTCCTCTCCTCTCCTGTGAACATAAAATGATCAAAGTGCCCATTCTGGCCATGACAGTTCAATTTTACTAGGGCACACACACACACACACACACACACACACACACACACACACACACACACACACACACACACACACACACACACACACACACACACACACACTTTCAAAGGGTGTACATGTGGTTGAGAGCCTATATGTGTCTAGATGGCAGATTTTGTATGCTTCTACTTGAACAAGTTGGATAAGTCAAGTTTCAAATTGTCATCTTATGATTATTGTTATAAAAGGAGATTTGACTTTGACCTTTTGTAACCTCAAACTTTTAGATTTTATGGACCAAACAGAGATAAAACTTTCTTGACAAAATGCCCTCAACATTACCTTGCCTTAATTCCCTTTCTCAGTCCCTGTCGAAGTGCTGCTTGGCAAGACACTTTGAACAGTGGAGCTGCTCATGTTCATAAGAGATGTAGTAGCAGCTCTCAGGTAACCCTCAAAACACAACATATGGTTTTAGTTCATTGTTATTTGGTGAAACACAGTTTAACAGATAACCAGCTTTTAAAGTTTTCCTCCAACTTTTATGTTTCATGACTTTTTGGGGCCAAAAGTTGCCATAAATCAAGTGATCGATAACTTTATCCAGTCCAAATTTTAAGGTGCATCATACAAGTTAAAGTTAAACCAAGATAATAAAGCACATGGCATTCAGTGCCACTCCGAACCCTGGCAGACCCAACTGGGAATCAAACTGAATTAGGGCTGCAACTAATTATTTAATTATTTTCAACTGTGAATTACTTTCTCAATTACAGTAATGTCAGAAAATTGTCAGGTCACTGTTCATTTCGTCTGACTAACAGTCCCTAACTGAAAGACTTGACTTAAATTTACAATGATATTCACAAGCAAAGACCACACCATCAACCAGATACGTTTTGAACAATTTAATAATGAAAGATGATTGGAATGTGAGGCATGAAGTCGCTTGTAGTCATCAGTTGACTTGACGTTGACTGCGTTGTGGGGAGGCTTCGGTAGGGACTCTGCTGTAGCACCCGGGCACGACGGACCCCCTTAGGACCTAAAGAAGAGGAGAAAGAAGAGCGAATGAGAGGAGAGGGTTAGGTGGGTATTTATAGGAATACCGGAAGAGGTGTGTTTAAGGTGTGGCCCTGCTCCTGAAACTATGCTAGGTTGCATCAATAAAAAAGAAAAGCAACAACCCTTACATCTGAGATGCTGAAACAAGAAATGTTGAATAAAAGTAGCAATATCATGGTGTAAAAATACATACAAAATCTTACTACCAAAAAGTAAAATTACTCAAAATGCAGAATTTTAAAATACATAATATCATATCATTATATGTTAATGTTAAATCTGGTAAAGGTGGACCTTATTTCTACGAATTTAAATACTGCAGGGTAGTTTATTCAATAAGAATACATACTTTGAGATAATTTATAGTTTATATTAATAATATGAATCTGCAAAGTAACTAGTAACTAATGTTGACAAATAAATGTAGTGGAGTAAAAATGACAATATTGGCTTCCAAAATGTAGTGGAGCATATGTATACAGTGGCATAAAATCGAAATACTCAAGTAAAAGTACCTTAAAATTGTACTTAAGTGCAGTGTACTTAGTTTTATTCATCACTGCCTATACTAATCAGCAGCGTCAGTTTCTCACAGCTGCCAAGGGAAGCCAGGTTTATATGATATGGCCAAGAAATAATATCACAATATTTCAGGGTATATCTGCAATAATGATATCAAATACTAACCAATATTTGATCAATCAATCAAGAATAATCAAAAAGAAGGATGTAGAAATAACCACAAGCCAAAGAAGTCCATCTCTACTGTCCATTATGTGTAAAAAAAACTTTCATATAAAAAACACGCTGGTAAATCACATAAAGAAGTCTGTTCAAGAATATGTAAGTAGCCGGAGCTGTGCCAAAGGAACATTTTACAGGAAGACCCTGAGATCCATCTTCATCAGCAAGAATCTCTAGTTCAGTGATCCAATATGCGTCACATATCAGGAGGGCTTCCTTTAAGTTACCTCTGGCTCTGGAAATTGTAACTCTCTCAATACCAGTGTACCACTACGGTGGATGTTATATGTGCAAATGCAGGGCAACTGTCTCTTCTTGGATGTCTACACACCATATGAAACTCAACCTCGACAAGACTGAGCTCCTTTTCCTTCCAGGGAAGGGCTCTCCTACCCAAAACCTGACTATAACAATTGACAACTCTGTAGTAGTCCCCACCAAGACTGCTAGAAACCTGGGTGTAACACTTGACTACCAACTCTCCTTCACTGCTAACATTGCTGCAACCACCCGATCGTGTAGATACATGCTGCATAACATCAGAAGGATACTAACGCAGAAGGCGGCTCAGGTTCTGGTTCAGGCTCTAGTCATCTCACGTCTAGACTACTGCAACTCCCTCCTGATTGGCCTGCCTGCATGTGCCATCCGACCCCTGCAGCTCATTCAAAATGCAGCAGCTCGGCTTGTCTTCAACCTCCCCAAGTTCTCTCACACTACGCCGCTCCTCCGCTCTCTTCACTGGTTACCAATTGCGGCCCGCATCCACTTCAAGACACTAGTACTTACATACAGGGCCACGAACGGATCAGCACCCGCTTACATCCAGGACATGGTCAAACCATATACCCCAACCCGTCCACTTCGTTCTGCATCAGCCAAACTGCCCCCCCAGCTGCCCCCTCACAACGAGGGAGAACTAATCACTCAACCCGACTGTTCACTGTCCTGGCTCCCAAATGGTGGAACGAGCTCCCCATCGATATCAGGATGGCCGAAAGCCTACACATCTTCCGCCGAAGGCTAAAAACACATCTCTTCCGACTACACCTCGGATAAAAAAAAAAAAAAAAAAATTCTTGAACCTGCACTTTCATATGTCTCTTTGTAGCTTTGCCTATTTAAAGATAATTTACTTGCACTTACTACTTGTTGTCTGGAGTTTGAACCTTCACAATTGAAAGCACTTAATTGTAAGTCGCTTTGGATAAAAGCGTCAGCTAAATGACATGTAATGTAATGTAATGTAACTGGACTATCTTTGATTGTATTTCTGATAGCAGAACGATGTTCCGTCATTCTAGTCTTCAAAGATCTGGTTGTCATGCCTATGTACTTTACGCTTATATGTATTCTTTTATAACAGTTTGCCTTCAAATATTCAGTAAAAACTAAAAATTGTTATCTCTCAGTAACCAACAAGAACTCAAAGTGAGATTCAGATTGTGTATAAAGTACAAATAGTAAAACAAAGTGGATTCATTTTGTCATATTATATAATTAAAAAAAAGATATTATTGTATTATATTGTAAACGATATGATATGGCACACCCCTAACTGGGAATATTCTACCTGTAAGAAGTATAACACAAACCAATTACCAACCCTAAAATGAACACTTAAAACAGTAGATAAATAAGACTAAAACACCAATACTAAAATAAACAGTCAATTATCTTTTTTCAGCTTCTGACCCTACAATAAAAGCTATGGCTGACCCATTATATCATTAAAAATACCTCAGTACTTGCAGTCTACATTACGCCAGCAATAAAAATGCTAAAATGAATATAAAACATAATTGGTGATAAAAAAAACAACCACAGATTTGGCTCAACCAGAGCCACAACTGTAGCTACAGCTGCAGTCTCAACACCTGCTGCCCGAGTCTACTCATTAGTTTGTGGCTCTCACCTGATTGGCTAATGCTCCCTGCATGGGGTCCTGCTACATGAAGCCGTGAAGTTGTAGTCTCTTGATCAGATAGGTCTGTCAATGCGAGACTACTTGATTAGTAAATAGATAGGCTTAACTAACTAGTAGCAATGACTGTGAAACCGCAACAGGACTCTTGAAAAAACGGTTAAAGCTTATGAAAGTTAGCAACAGAAACAACTTGAGAGTTTAAGTAGGTTATTGATAGCATTAATATTAGCGTGTTTCTGTAAAACTTACTGGAGGTACGATAGCAGCAATGGGAACTGGATTTGTGGACTGTGGTGTCTGTCTGAGAATACAACGTTTGGAGGCCGAGCTACACTCAAACTGGACCAGGGAGAAAAAGAGGGCAAAACTACATGGACGTGAGGAGGTGACGAGGTGGACACCTATGGAATACTATGTGTCCAGCAGGAAATTGCATGATGTGATTATGATTACTCTTCCACCATGAAGGGTGCTTGTTGCTGTGCTATTGTCTGCTTCAAATACCGGTAGGTGAGAAAAACACACCCTAACTATTCTCTGCTGCTTCTGTGGCTTTTCTGATGGCAAAACGGCCCGCTGTGGCTGTATGCTGAATGAATACAACGCTGTGCTATGCAATATTGATGTGGTTTTATTGCTTGTAATGGATAACATGTAGGCCTACTGTAGCTCGTTTGCCTCTGTCACTGGGTGAGGTTCAGACACTCAGCACCATGGACAGGACCTGCAGGACTTTGCTTTGTGTGATATGTGATAGCCTGTGTAGAAGTCTGGCAGTTCTTTAGATTGTATTTCTTGCTTGCTTTTTAGTGAGTAATTAGCTTAACTTGATAAGGAAAGTTACATGTACAGTAGGCTATTTTTTCATTTTTATTTAAGTTTGAAACATGCATTGATATGTTTTGAGTGATAATAATAATAATGTTTTGATGTGATATGTTTTAATGTGATAATCATTTTAAATTGTACTACTTTTTAGGCAGCTTATAGATAAATGAAGGGTTTCTCCGCCATAATTCTACATTTAACAGCATTTAGTCCTTTTTTTTAACAGTTAATGAACTACTAAAAAACTAATTCACAAACATTTTACACTAAATATTGTCAGTGTTTAATCAAAATATTTTGAGGTAAGGAGGGTTTGTACTTGGGTGCCTACAAGTCATGGAGATGTGCCATTAGGGCTGGGCGATATGGCCAAATTCTTCTATCCCGATTCAGGTCATTTTATATCTCGATAATGATATATATCACAATATATTATGTTTTCTGGTAATTCAATAAATACATAGTCTGTAGGAAATAACCACATAGTAAAACTTATATTTGTATACTCCAAACTCTGTAAGCAAAACGGCACCAATGGTTCACTTCCATGTGCAAGGATCAGAAAGCAAATGACTTGTGGTCTATAAAATTCCCGAAAATTGTGAAAAAAGTGTTTTCCAAAGCCTAAGATGACGTCCTCAAATCAGAATCAGAATCAGAAAGTGCTTTATTGCCAAGTACGTTTTTGCACATACAAGGAATTTGTCATGGTGTTGTTGGCGCATGTCACACATTCTCAAATATAAGAAGGATAAAAGTCAAGTCAAGTTTATTTATATAGCACATTTAAAACAACCGAAGTTGACCAAAGTACTGTACAAATTGAAGTGCACAGCACAACCACTAAAATCAACGCAAAAGGTAGAAAATACAGTACAAGATGTTATTAAAATGCTACAGACCTCTAAGAGCAACCAAAGGCCTTTGAGAACAAATATGTCTTGAGATGTGTTTTAAAACAGTCAATGGAGGGGGAACATCTGAGACAAAGTGGGAGACTATTCCAAAGCTTTGGAGCTGCCACAGAAAAGGCACGATCTCCGTTACCCACTAACCTCGATCGAGGAACAGTTAAAAATAATTGATTCGAGGATCTAAGAGGCCTGGAATTGGAGTAGGGGCTGAGGAGTTCTGAAATATACTGGAGAGCCTGACCATGAATGGCTTTATATTTCTTTTAAAAAGAATATAAACAATATAAGTATAAATATATACACACAGTATGTATTAATAACGATAAAATAAATGTAAATAAATAATAAAATAAGTTAAACAGTAGTAAAAAGGAACAGTACAGCAGAGTAGGTACAGTGGCATGAGGAGCAAGAGGTGGAGTGTGGAGAGAGTCAGGGTGGGTACTGGGCCTTGTTGATAAGGCTAGTGGTGGAGGGGAAAAAACTGTTTATGTGGCGTGAGGTTTTGGTCCTGATGGACCTCATCCTCCTGCCAGAGGGGAGTAGCTCAAAGAGTTTGTGGCTGGGGTGGGAGGGGTCAGCCACAATCTTTCCAGCACGCTTCAGAGTCCTGGTGGCGTATAGGTCCTGGAGCGGCGGCAGATTGCAGCCAATCACCTTCTCTGCAGACCGAATGACACGCTGCAGTCTGCCCTTGTCCATGGCTGTGCTAGCAGCGTACCAGATGGTGATGGAGGATGTGAGGATGGACTCAGTGATGGCTGTGTAGAAGTGCACCATCATTGTCTTTGGCAGGTTGAATTTCTTCAGCTGCCGCAGGAAGTACATCCTCTGTTGTGCTTTCTTGACGAAGGAGCTGATGTTCAGCTCCCACTTGAGATCCTGGGAGATGATAGTTTCCAGGAAGCGGAATGACTCCACAGTGTCAATTGTGGAGCCACAGAGGGTGATGGGGGCAGGTGGGGCTGGGTTCTTCCTGAAGTCCACAACCATCTCCACTGTCTTTAGAGCGTTGAGCTCTAGATTGTTTTGGTTGCACCAGGTCACCAGGTGGTCAGCCTCCCACCTGTAGGCGGACTCGTCTCCATCAGAGATGAGTCCGATGAGGGAGGTGTCGTCCGCAAACTTCAGAAGATTGACGGACTGGTGACTGGAGGTGCAGCTGTTGGTGTACAGGGAGAAGAGCAGAGGAGAAAGAACACAGCCCTGGGGGGATCCGGTACTGATGGTCTGTGAGTCGGAGACATGTTTCCCCAACTTCACATGCTGCTCCCTGTCAGACAGGAAGTCAGTGATCCACCTGCAGGTGGAGTCAGGCACACCAAGCTGGGAGAGCTTCTCCTGAATGTTTTGTTTGGTCCACAACTCAAAGATATTCAGTTTACGGTCATAGAGTCAAACAGGTTAATCAATTATCAAAACGGTTAAAAAAATGAATTGATTAATCTTTGTGAGTCTAGAAAAATATATAACGTCTTGATGACATATTGTCACAACAGCCCTATGTACCTTTTCGTTTAAGGACTGGTCTTACTTGAGTTTTTCACATTTTTCCCACACCTCACTTATTCCTGCTAATTAGTAGTCAGAATAATAACAGTTCTTCTCGACAGCGTCGGTTCCCTTCAATTTTCTTTTGCTTACACTGTATGCTCAAATATTCAAAACTGCAGTGTGCCTTTTTATATTTGAAACTTTGTATTGCACTTATACATTTATGTTATGAACCTGTATTGCAATACTGCCTGTGTTAAAGTTGCATTAAATGCATATATTGTGAGGTGCATTGGAGTATCATGCAACCCTACCAGAGACAAGGAAATATTTGCGTGCCTGTTGAGCTCTGGGTCAAACTCCAGGGCTGCTTTTATCTGTCAGTTATAAAGTTTGTACTGCAGTAAGATGATTCTTTCTTCTAGTTGATATTTCCCAGTGTCTTCCTTTTCTGCCTGCTCGTGGTCTTTCATCCTCCAAATGCAAAAACACTTGCACATCCACGTGTCTGCTCCTTACAGGATTGTTATACCTTATGTGTCTTGCAGGCTCCGACACTTATTCATTGTCCTTCCAATAGACATCTAACGCACTCTGTTGATATTAATATGCATGACCAGCTACACTCCTGCACTTTAAACTCCACACACACACAAACACACACACACACACACACACACACACACACACACACACACACACACACACACACACACACACACACACACACACACACACACACACACGCACACACAGTCTCTTAAGGAAATACAGCTTCTCCAGGTTGTGTTTTTCCTCTCTGTGTCTGCACTTGTCTCTCTTTCTCCATCTTATCCCGCGATCCTCGTCTTCCTCCTCTGTTCCTCTGCGTCACTCTCTCCATACTGATATATGATGCAATGAAACAAAACGTGACAGTCAACTTTTTCCCCTTACTCTGTTCCCCTCAGACCTCTCTCCCTTCCCTCGTTTCTTCTCTATTCTTCATATTCTTTAATTCTCTTCCTTTACTACCTCTTTTTCTTCCTCTTCTCTTTTAGATCTCTCTGTTGTCTTTCTCCCCCCTCCTCCCTCTTTGCCCTTCTCCCCTCATCTTTCTTCTTCTTGCTCCTCCTTTCCCTCTCTAGAGTCCTCTTCTTTCCGTCAGTTTCATTAACAAGATTTATCTTCTCTAGTAATAACAGTATACACACACATACAGGCGCGTACATTCACACACAGACACACACACACAGACATGCACACACACACACACACACACACACACACACACACACACACACACACACACACACACACACACACACACCACTGTGTGCCTTGGCACTGCAGTACCACTTTTTCACCGGTCAGGGTCACTGTGGTACTGTGACGAAAAGAGCAAGGGAGGGGGGGGGGGAAGAATGACTGAGACTGGATTGGAAGGTGTGTCTGTGTGTCTGAAGGAGGGTTATCAAATACATGTAAATGTGTATTTATGTGTATATGTATGAGTGTGTGTTTCCATGACACTGCCAGACTACAAACTGGCATCAGGATGGCACCTTGATGTGATCACATCAACATAATTTGAAATGAACACCATCCACACTGAATAGGGGAATTTTGCTGATGAGCTCTTCCTTTTATTTTCCAATTCAATATTATTTGAATCCATTATACACACTTATACTGCCTTAATGCAGGGCCACAACTCTGTCGGTGTGTGCGTTTGTATGCGCGCGTGCGTGTGTACAGTATGTGTTTAGATAAAAACAATCAAGGTCTCCGATATTCTTGTTACGTGCAAGTACTTCAGATTTAGAAACATCAGGCTTTACGACTGCAAATATTTGCACAGTTAGATGAGCTGGATGAAGCGTTAATGGAGGCACTTTTCAAAAGTTCAACATTTATTTGTCTCTCGGCCTGTTAGCCCACAAGACTGCGATCTCTGATATCATAATCCCTCTAAAGTAATGGCCCCCGCTGCTGACAGAGCCTGATTGATGCCGTTTTTCCCCTCCATGCGGAGCTAGCTAGCCAGTTGACATTGACAGAGTGACTGACAGAGAGGTTGACAGAGTGACAAAAGCAGAGTGACTGGCGTTCATCATCACGTTTCTGACTGACGCA